>NW_006921662.1:6226097-6262140 GCF_000298275.1 Orycteropus afer afer
AGTTTGGTTATCCATTCTTCTGTTGATGTGCACATAGGTTGTTTCCATCTTTTTGCTATTGTAAATAGTGCTGCGATGAACATAGGTGTGCATATATCTGTTCTTGTCCTGGGTCTCACTTCTTTTGGATATATACCTATTTGACCCAAATGCTGGGTCAAATGGTAATTTCTAATTTTTTAAGGAATCACCTACTATTTTCCACAGTGGTTGTACCATTTTACAGTCCCACTAGCAGTATATGAGAGTCCCAATCTCTCCACATCCTCGCCAGCATTTGTTATTTTCTGTCTTGTTGAACTTTGCCATAAGTGCTGGGGTGAGATAGTATCTCATTGTTGTTTTGATTTACATCTCTCTGATGGCTAATGATCATAAGCATTTCATCATATATTTGCTGGCTGCCTGAATATCCTCTTTGGTGTAGTGTCCATTCATGTTTTCTGCCCATTTTTTAATTGGATTGTTAATCTTTTTGTTGTTGAGGTGTTGGAGTTTTCTATGAATTTTAGAGATAAGTCCCTTGTCAGATACATGATTATCAACAAGTATGAATTTGTTGCTGTCATTTTGTTATATGCTTTTTCATTGTTCTGATTTCTTTGTTCCATATAATTTTGTGCACTGAGCTCATTTTGTTTATGACTTATGTTATCACTTCCTTCATTGCTACGGTTTTAGTATTTGCTAAATATTTGTGCTGGTCTTTTTTATTTTGATGTGAAGGTTTATCATCTTTCTTTGAGGTTACTCTGTGATTTATAATTATTTCCCAAGTTTAGAACAGTCCATTCTATCTTATAGTTGTCTTGACTTTCCTACCATTCAGACGTTCTGTAACTACACAGTTTTTTCCCTCTTTTTGGTTTGTGGTTGTCTTCATTTGTCAATTGATGTCTCTGGTTCCCTGTTTACAATCTGGTAGACTTATTTACTTTGGAAACTTCTATAACTGGGTTATGTCATCATGTGTGTTAATGGTCAGTTGTTGTTTGCTGTTGTTGGTTCTCTGTTCAAAGGACTCCCTTTAGCATCTCTTGTAAGGTTGGTCTGGTTTTAACAAATTCCCTTAATTTCTGTTTATCTAGAAATGTTTTAATTTCACCATTATATTTGAGAGACAATTTTTCTGGGTATATAATTCTTGGTTGGAAATTTTTCTCTTTTAGGGTTTTATATACCATCACATTGCCTTCTCACCTGCATGGTTTCTGCCAAGAAATCCAACCTTAGTCTTACTGGTTGCACCTTGTAGGTAACTTTTTGTTTTTCCCACGCTGCTCTCATGATTCTTTCTTTTGCTTTGGTTTTGGTAAGTTTGATGATGATATGTCTGGGTGATTTTCTTCCAGGATCTATTCTGTTTGATGTTCGTTGCACTTCTTGAATGGATACATTCTGAACATCTTTCATCATACCAGGAAAATTCTCTTCTTTGACAATTTTTTCTGTGGTTTTATTTGTCTCTTCCTGATTACACATGGGTCCTTTTGATGGTATTCCACATGAACCTAGACTTTCTTCATTTTGTTTTGATCTTCTTTCTGATTGTTCCCTTTCCAAAGAAGTATTGAGGTATTTGCCTTCAATCTCACTAAGTCTGTCTTCCATTGATCCAATTTTACTCCTTCGCCTGTTTAATGAGTTATCTATTTCTAAAAGTTTAGTATTAATCTTCTGAATTTCTATCTGTAGATTTTGAATCATATCTAATTTTTCATTTATTTTGTCATTTTGTTCTTGTATTGTCTTTCAAAATTGTTCTAGGATTTTCTCTGTGTTTTTTTCAATTTTGTCAGTGTTTTCTTTGATCTGTCTCTCAATTAATTGAAGGTACTTAAATATAATTCTTTTAAATTCCTTATCAGGGAGTTCCATGCTACATCTTCCTCAAGGATGTGTTTTGGGTCTGTGTCCTTGTCCCTTGCTTCTCCTGCTATATCTTGCTTCTTTGTGTGGACTATCATGCTCTGTTGTCTCCGAGGCATTGTGATGTTTTTGTGTTTATATTTAATTGGTGATTGTATGTTGGAGTGACTTGCCCACAATTTTCATTTTCTATGTTTTGTTAGTATGTTATCTTACTATGTAAGCAGGGTGCTATGCTGTACTCTATTTGCTAGTTGGCAACACTTATACACTCACCACCTGTCTCCTTTCCCATTGTCAGGATCCTATATGTCCCTGTTGTCCTTGGCAAATGGAGCCTATTCTTAGGTCCTGTTTTCGTTAAGGTTTTCCATTAGTTGGTGCCTAATCCACTTCTGCAGAGTTCCTTACAAAGCTTAGGGCTCTAGGATTATCTTCCATATCTCTGTCAATTGGTTTCTCTTTTCTTTGTTGAAGAGGGTCTGTGGAGCTTGTGTGCCTGTTTTGCCATCTTACCGGAAGCCTGGTGTGTGATTTTTACTGCTATAAATTACCTTGTGAGCACTGCTTTTGCTGTGTCCTAAAGATTTTGGTATGTTGTATTTTCATTCTCATTGATTCTAGGGACCTCTTAAATTACATCTTTGATGAAATTTTTTCTGTTACCCAGTGGTTTTTAAGCAAGGTGTCACTCAGTTTCCATGTATTTGATTTTTTTCTCCCCTTGGTTTTTCCATTATTGATTTCTGCTTTTATAGCATTATAATCAAAGAAAATGTTTTGTATTATTTCAATGTTTTGGGTCTTATTGAGGCTTCTTTCTGGCCTAAAATATGTTGTATTCTGGAGAATTATCCATGTTCACTAGAAAAGAATGTATACTTTGCTATTGTTTTGTGGAGTATTCTATATAGTCTATGATGTCAAGTTGGCTGGTATTGACATTTTGATCTTCTGTATATTTGTTGAGTTTCCTTCTAGTTGTTCTATCCTTCACTGAAAGTAGTGTATTGAAGTCTCCTACTATTGTTGTGGAACCATATCTCTTTTCAGTGCTGTTACAGGTGGTTTCATGTACTTTAGAGCCTTGTCACTGAGTGCATTTGTATTTATTATGGTTCTGTCATCTCGATGGATTAACCCTTTAATCATTATACAATGGCCTTGCTTATCTTTTATAGTGATTTTTGCCTTAAAATCTATTTTACTGGAGATTAATATTGCCACTCCTGTTCTTTTTTGGTTATTGTTTACTTGATTATAATTTTTTCCATCCTCTGAGTTTTAGTTTATGTATATAATTATATCTCAGGTGTGTCTCTTATAGACAGCATATTGATGGGTTGACTTTTTTCACCCATGCTGTCACTCTCTGTCTCTTTACTGGTGCACTTAACTCACTTACATCCAGTGTAATTATTGATAGGTATGAGTTTATTGCTGTCATTTCATTGTGCTTTTTTTTTTTTTTTTTTTTTATGGTGTTGACGAGTTCTTCGTTCTGCTGAATTTTCTGTGGTGAGTTATTTTTGCTTGAGGATTTCTTTTTGTTTCTTTCATTGCTGTTGATTCTGTGCTGAGTGTTTATGCTTTTCTTCTTTTAAAATTTTGATGACTAAGTGTGTGTTGTTAGCTTTCTTTATGGTTACCTTGAAATTTACCTTTATCTCCCTAAGTTTAAAGCCATCTTTTATTCTTGATTTTGTCTTGACTTCCTCTTCATATAAAAATTCTACAATTTATGCTCTTTTTTTGTTTTGATGTTGTGATCACTTTTAGATTGACATCTCTGGTTCTCTGATTTAGGTCTTTTCTTCTTCTTCTTCTTTTTTTCTTTCTTATTTTGAGCTTTCTTTATCTGAGTTTGTTTCTGACTGTTGTTCTGTGTTCTAAACTCAGGTTGTTGTTTGATGTTGTTGATTCTCTCTCCAAAGGACTCCTTTTGATATTTCTTGTAATGGCAATCTGGATTTTACAAATTCTCTTAATTTCTGTTTATCTGAAAATGTCCTAATTTCACCATTGTATTTTAGAGATAATTTTGCTGTATTTATAATTGTCAGTTGTAAATTTTTTTTTTTCTTTCAAGGTTTTATGTATGTCATCCCATTGCCTCCTTGCTTGCATGGTTTCTGCTGAGTAATAAGAGGTTAGTTTTACTGGTTCTCCTTTGGAGGTGACTTTTGATTTTCCTGAACTTCTCTCAGGATTTTCTGTGTTTCATTTTGGCAAAGTTGGTTATATGTCAAGGTGACTTTTTTGGGGGGAGTCTATAAGGACCTCTGATGGCACAGTGGATAAGGCATATGGCTGCTAACCAGAAGGTCTGTGGTTCAAACCCACCAGCTGCTCTGCAGAAGGAAGATGAGGTAATCTTCTTCTGTAAAGATTTACAGTCTTGGAAACCCAATGGAGTTGCTGTGAATCAGAATAGACTCAAAGGCAGAGGATTTGATTTTTGGTTGGTTATTCTATATAGAGCTCATTGAACTTCTTGGATGGATATCTTCTAGTCTTTCATGATATTAGGGAAGTTTTCTGCCAGCAAATCTTCAACAATTTGTGAGTTTTTTGTTTGTTTGTTTTGTTTTTGCCTCTGTCCTGTTCTGGAGTTTCTATAATGCATACATTTTTTCCTTTTGATTGTCTAACACATAATTCTTAGGCTTTATTCATTTCTCATCGTTCTTTTTTTTTTTTTTTCACATTTTTCCTCAAACAAATTGGTGTCAAGGGAGTTGTCCTCCATTTTGCTGATTTTGTCTTCCTTTGATTCAATTCTATTCTTATGTTTTTCTGGGAGCCCTGGTGGCATAGTGCCTATGGCACTTGACTTCTAACCAGAAGGTTGGTGGATCAAACCCTCCAGCCACTCCTTGGAAGGAAGATTGGGCAATCTACTTCCATAGAGATACTGCCTCAGAAACCCAAGGACAGGTTGCTATGAGTCAGGGCCGACTCAATGGCACATAACAACAACAACATATCTTTCTACTGAATTGTTTTTTTTCCTGAAATTTTATTGTTAGTCTTTTGGATTTCTAGTTACTGTTTTTGTATGGTTTCTAATAGGAACTCTGGTAGTGTAGTGCCTAAGGCACTTGACTGCTAACCAGAAGGCTGGCGGTTCAAACCACCAGCCATTCCTCAGAAGGAAGGTTGGGCAATCCTACTTCTGTAGTGATACTGCCTCGGAAACCCAAAGAGGGGTCGCTATGAGGCAGGGCCGACTCGACAGCAAACAACAACAACAACATGGTTTCTAATTGTCTATTTAATTTGTTGTTTTATTTTTGTATTGTTTTTCTGAATTCTTCTATTGTTTTGTCTGTGTCTTCCTTGATATCTTAGAGACCCCTGTATATTAGTTCTTTTGAATTCCTGATCTGGTAGTGCCATGACCATTTCTTTCTCTGGAAGGTTTTCTGGTTCTTTAATTTTGGTCACTTGCTGAAGCCATCTTGTCTTGCTTCTTTATGTGATTTAATATTGCCTGTTGTCTCCAAGGCATTAAGTTGTTATTATATTTATTTATTTATTGTGTTTGTTTGCTGTGACCTGATTTTTTGTTTTGTTTTGTTTTATATATCCAAGTAGGTGGGACATGTGTGCTACTCTTGTTTGCTTGTCTGGCCTCACTGGAGCTCTTACCATCTGTCTCCAAGTGGGTAGGGTAGCAGCTGGACATGTGACTGTATGTTTCTATTCACTGTTCCTGCAGAATGGCTAAGGATATAGCTAACATTGCTAGTGAGCTTATGAGTTTCTCCATCTGGTCACAGGGGCATGGGTGCAGGTCATTGGATTGGGTGTTGTGTGTGCACACTGCCAGTTGCTGGGTGGTCAAAGCATGGGTCCCTGGGTCGTTGGTCACTGGGTGGGTGGTATGAAAACTCTCTCTTATGGTGCTGGGCCAGCAGGAATGTGCAGGGATGGTCAGGATGGGTACTAGTCTGGTTGTGGAATAGGAGGAAACAGTGTGGGGGCAAGGCAGGGGAAATACTGCCAGGCATGGGACTGGTGGTGCATGACCCCATCGCTAGAGCATGATGCTTGGTAGAATGTGCTGCTTGTCCTTGGATACTGTGGTGCAGGTGGCTGATGGGAATAGGAGACTCCACTGGTGTCTGGGCCCCTGGCACAGTGCCTGGGCATAGGAGCAGGCACCTCTGGTTCACAAGCTTCTAGTGTCAGTGGCTGGCTGGAGCAGTGGGCCCTGCCAGTCTGTGGGCCCACAATGTGAGTGGCTGGGCATAAGAGTGTGCACTGCTATTCCAGGGGACCTGGCACCTGTAACTGGGCAGAGGGGAAGGCACCACTGATCTGTGGATCCCCAACATAAGTGGCTAAGCAAAGGGGTGTGTACCACAAGTCCCTGGGCCCCCAACTCAAGGGGGCAGTCCCTGAACTCTTAAGAGAGAATTAAGTGAAGCTATTAGTAAGGCTCTCCTGTTTAGAAACACATTCCACCTCAAGTAAAACAATGTTTTCTAAAAAACATTCTTTATTTTCATAGCATACATCTATGCTATCTTGTCCATAAATTCAGGCATAGTATACCAATTCTGCATGATCTTTTAATATGTATGCAAAGGTATGGTATCTTTTTTTTTTTCTCTTTTGGTAGTCATATTTGAGGTCTGCCTGCAGTGTGCTTTCTTAAAAAGCCAAGACTTAAGGTCCCCATTCAAGAATGTGGTTTGTGGTGGAGTCTTATTTGTGCCACTGGGCAAAGGTCATACAGAGGAACTCGTTAATGCACTCACTCTGGGACAAGATCAATCTCCATACTTCACCGTATTGATCTGAAAGCTCATTGGTGCTTCCCTCCTTGAACTGATTAGCTCACTTGTGAATGGAGATGGATTGCTTTCTGACCCTGAGGATTCAATCAAGGTGCCACCCATGGCAAGAGGTGGATGTGTTTACTTCCTCATTTAGATGATCCTTTTGGTTCCTCATGTCAAGGTATAAGGAATTAGGAGCTTGTCCTTGTTTTCAGTAACTCAGAAAAAAAGGTTTTAAAATCAATAAGTTTAGTTTTTCTATTATGGGTAGAGTTGTTTTTCATGTGTAACATTTATAAATCATGTGTGCTCAAAGTAAGGATTAACTTTACCTGAATATAGGCAGATGGTTTACTTTAAAATGTAACATATTGATGTTATGAAAACATAGTTCATTTCAATGAAATTATATCTACACAATGCAGTCTTTAGCGCTCAGGAGTCACCCCTGTGTTCCTTTGTGTCAAAACTCACAGCCATTCCATGATTGTTTAATTGCAGAAACACAGAGGAAATAGTGATTTGGTGGATTCAGTGCATAAAACATTTATGTGACCTTTGTGTACATCTTACTTGAAGTAACAGACTGAATTGTAGAAATGGGATAGAAACAAACCAAACATTTTCTGTTAAAAAAAAAATGTGTGGATTCCAGATCCAAACTGAATACAAGAATACTCAGAGCTCTTCTAACTCTCAGACCTGGTTTCCAGTAGAGACTGACTATTGAAAAAGCAGAAGGCTCCACAGCTCCTAGGCCATATTATTTGTAATTGTACTTGGTTACAGGCTTATTGAGACATAGTTCCTTTTCATTCTCCAACCCCTCCCAGCCCAAGCACAGTACTGTGCACAGTAATGAGCAGTTGACTTTGCATTCTGCAGACTCCTCCTGCACTTCATTTTCTTAGTTTTCAAATCAGATTTTGCCTTGAGAAAGAAAGGGAAGCTTGAGTTGGAGGCAAGTACATGTAGGTCTCACTTTCCAAAATAGCACTAAGTGTCATCCTTCAGATGAGTAATCTGAACTATATATTAAAAATACTCTGGTAGCATAGTGGCTAAAGCACTTGGTTGCTAACCAGAAGGCTGGCGGTTCAAACCCACAAGCCACTCCTCGGAAGGAAGGTTGGGCAATCCTACTTCCGTAGTGATACTGCCTCGGAAACCCAAGGAGGGGTCGCTATGAGTCGGGGCCGACTTGACGGCACATAACAACAACAACAACAACTTTGAAAGTAAAAAAATTATGATTTTTCATATGAGATAGTAGAGTTAGATGGTTTAAAAGTAAAATTTGCTTGTCCCCAAGACTACTTTCTGATGAGTAGTGTTCTTCAAGAGTCCTGACATAAAAGAGTATGTTAAACATACAAGCAGACTGGACATCTTCATAAATGTGCTAATCTTAGAATATGTCCCTTGTGTCCCCCAACTTTATAACGGCTGATGATCACAATACAGAACATATAGTTTATACCTCATGGATCTCTATATGGGCTCCTTTTGAGCCATTGAAGTAACAGTGACAGACAAGGGTCCTCTTTCTGATCTGCCATATTCAGGCCACCAATGAGAAATGAACTGCAATCCAGACAAAGTAAAATGGGACTTGTGGAACCCAGTATAAAACAGTGCAGCACAAATTCAACTAACCTTGAGCACTGGCTAGATCCTGCATTGGTGGAATATGTAAAAATCAAACTCACTGCTGTCAAGTTGAATCTGTCTCATAGTGAACCCTCCTTGGGCTTCCAAGGCAGTATCACTACAGAAGTAGGATCGCCCAACCTTTCTTCTGAGGAGTGGCTGGTGGATTTGAACCACCAGCCTTCTGGTTAGCAGTCAGATGCCTTAGGCACTGTGCCACCAGAGCTCCCTATTGGTGGAATATTTTTCTATATTCTATCCTATGAAGGAGGTTATGACTATTATTGAAATCTTCTAGGGGAAAGTTCTGAAATATTTTAAAGAAAGATCATATATATATTTGGCCAACTTCATTAAGACATGAACTTGAGATAGACTAATTAAAAAAAGAAAGAACAGCAACAACAACAACAAAAAACACGACCTTATTTTTATGTCAGTATATTTGTGTTTCTACCAAGTGGTTGTCTTTAGTTATCAGAACTCTACCCACACCATAATGCTGCTTTCACAAACACTCAAATGCTAACGGTACTAACAGTCTGACCAGCTGCATAAAAATAAAACTGTTGTGTGACTGATGTGTTATAATAACCCTCTCTAGGCCTGCATCTAAGGAACCCTGGTAGTACACTGGTTAAATGCTCAGCTGCTGACCAAAAGGTTCAAACCCACCAGGCACTCCACAGGAGAAAGCTATGACAGCCTGCTTCCATAAAGACTAAAGCCTTGGAGACCCTATGAGGCAGTTCTACTCTGTCCTATAGGGGTCACTATGACTCAGAATCGACTCAGTGGCAATGGTTTTCTTTCTTGCTTGCTTTCTTTTTCTTTCTTTCTTTTTTTTTTTTTTTTTAATAACTGTAGCTAAGGAGTCCTGGTAGAGCAATGATTAAGCACTGGGCTGCTAATGAAAAGGATGGCAATTCAAACTTACCCAGCATCTCCATGGGAGAAAGACTTGGTGATCTACTCTTATAAAGATTGCAGCCAAGAAAACCTATGGAGCCATTCTGCTCTGTTACATGGGGTTTCTATGAGTTGGAATTGACTCAATGGCAGCAAATAACAACATGAACAAACCTGTATCAATCTATATAATCCCCAAACAATTGGCTGATTCAACTAAAATATTAACCAACTTAATGAGTTGACTCAATTTCTTTCTTATTTGATATGAACCAACCAGTCCACTTCAGCATAATGGCCACCAGTGACACAGCATGTCATCGAGCAATCAAGGATCAAGAATACAGTGTACTTGAGCAAGGACAATGGGGAGGGAGATCTTTAAAAACAGGAAACCACATAGCCGTTTTCTTTTTCTCTGAAGAATACTTTCCCTCAAAAGAACAGCTTCTGCATATGGAAAATTTGAACAATTTTTCCTATAAACATTGTGTCTATTTTCTGTGTGATCCATGCTTTGAATAAAACACAAATATAAAATTAACCATTTACATTGACTATGGGAGCTCTGGTAGCATAGTGGCTAAGGCACTTGACTGCTAACCAGAAGGCTGGTGGTTCAAACCCACCAGCTACTCCTTGGAAGGAAGATGGAGCAATCTACTTCCGTAGTGATACCCAAGGAGGGGTCGCTATGAGTCGGGTCCAAATTGATGGCACAGAACAACAACAACAATGACTTCTATTGTGTGACATCTAGAGGCAAGGAGGAGGAATATGATCCTTCTCTCTTAAGGGTGTTCCTCCCACCCACTGTCACCTACTTCATTAGATGCATCCTATCAATCCAAAGATTGTTTCTCTCATTTATGATTGGAATTGTTGGGAAAATGGAATTTAATGTCTAATGTCTTACACTTCACTCTCAGCCACCTTTGCAGGCTACCTTTGTGGTCTGTGTTTCAGGACAGTTATGCTATGTATATATTTTCACAGATTTTGATTTATGTACTAGTTTTCATCACTGTACTTAGATAAATATCTAAGAGTTGTATAGTTCACTAAGATTGAATAAAGGAAAGCTTACCTAAAATATAAAGAATTACATATTTAGGCCCAAGACTGACCTACACGGTCCTCACCTCAAGGAGACAAGTTCAAACCTCTGTCATAGGGGAGAGTGTGTGTGGGGCAGTGGGTATTGGGGGTGCAGTATAACAGCCTGCATGTTTTTTTCCCCTCATTATAACTTACAAAGACTAAGAAAGATGAAATAGGAAATCTATTAGAAGGCATGCCTTTCTTATACAGAGTTGTAGTAAAACAGCATTTCTAAAAATGTAGCACATGTAACTTTGATTCTGAAATCATTACCTTGCAGTTTGTGCAGGGCATTTCCCCCCTTTAACTGGACAGAATTTGGAAATTAAAAAGTGATTTTGATCGAAATTTGTACCACACAATACTGAATTTTGTAGCTATGTTTAGAAAAAGAAAGTTGCTGTCAGCTCTGACTCATAGAGACCCCATGTGTGTTAAAGTAGCACTGTGTTCCATAGAGTTTTCAATTTTTTTGAGCTCTGGTGGTGTAGTGGAGAAGGCACTTAACTGTTAACCAGAAGGTCAGTGGATCAAACCCACCAGCTGCTCCGCAGAAGGAAGACTGGGCAATCTACTTCCATAAAGGTTTATAGCCTCAGAAACCCAATGCAGGTCACTATGAGTTGAAAGCAACTTGATGGTAGTGAGGTCTTTTTTTTTAAATTTTTTAGAAGTCGATCACCAGGTCTTTCTTTTGGGGTGCCTCTGGATGGACTTGAACCTCTAACTTTTGTGTCAGCCACTGAATGTGTTAACCATTAGCTCCACCCCAGGACTCCTCCATGATAATAGTGTCCCTCATTCTTGGGGCTGTGTCCCTTAGTGCAGGTGGAGGGGGGTGTCCTACCCTCCTCCCTGCAGAGCTACAGGTAGTTGTAGGAAGGAGCATGGGCAACCAGAAGTTATGTAAATGCCTCAATTTGTCTTTGCACCTTGGACTGGGGCCCCGGCAGGAAAGGGTTGCCCAATTCTTTAGTAATGCCCACAGGGGGACTCCTGTACAGGGGTCATGGGTTGAAAGTTTTGGGGAGCTTTGATCCCACATGCTGCTGCAGTGAGTGCAGCTGTGGAAAGTGGTCCACTCAGACCTCTGCTGGCAGAGCAAGCCACATTGTGCTGTGAATCAATCAATAATAGGTTCATTTCACCCACCCTGATGAAGTTATGTGGATGCTATGAAAAGGTCCTGCAATCAAATAATTTACCTACATAAGTTGTTGTTATGTGCCATTGAGTCAGACCCAACTCATAGCAACCCCTTCTTGAGTTTCCAAGGTGGTATCACTACGGAAGTAGGTTGCTCAACCTTCCTTCCAAGGAGTGGCTGGTGGGTCTAAACTGCCGGCCTTCTGGTTAGCAGTCAAGTGCCTTAGGCACTACACTACCACTTACAGCTCCTTACCTAAGTATATTGAGAGTAAAATCTGCCCAGTTATATTACATAATGCAATAGTTTGTGAGTTTTTAAGAGTATGCAAATAGCACAGCCTTTTTTTCTCTAGGTTTATTATTTTCCACCTTGAGTGTTCAAAGAACTTCACTCCCACCTCAGATTGGGACCCAGTGCTGAGCCCCTTTATGTGACTAGTAGCGCTAGTCCTCATTCATCACTCAAGTTTATCTCCAGTCCAAGTCACCTTCACTGTCTCTTCCCAAAACAGGAAAGAGCATCTATCAAAATCTTATATCCAGATCATTCCAAGGTTCTATCATGTGGAATCTATGGTTGTTTCTTTGCTTTTGTATTTTGTAACCTTCCAAGAGGCTTTATTTCCCAAATCACAAAATTTTTTACATTTGAAATAGGCTTAATTACTATCATGTATTTCCTTGCAGGGGGGGAAAATTGGGGCAACATTATATTTTTAAAAAATAGACTGTTATAGAGAAGAAAGAGAAGATTGGTCTCTCTTCCTACATGAAAAAGACATAATGGAAAAAATACTGGGATTCAGGACACCTGGATCCCTGTCCTGCTTCCGGACACCGGAGAGGCCTTGTATATATCACAATCTGCCTTGCCTGAGTTTCCACATCTATAAAATGAAGTGGTTGAACTAAAGATGGTTACTGAGTCCTTTCAGCACTGACCAAGCAAATATTAATTAAGCACCTACTGTGATCTCAGGACCAGGGTGTGATTTCAGAAGATAACAGTACTTTCAATCTGGGTAATAAGCGAGGATGCTGTTTATAGTGTGGGAGACAGGACATTAGGAGCTGGTAGTATTGTTAGCATGCCAAGTTTAGAGACTGGGAGGAATATTTCCCCATAC
Source organism: Orycteropus afer afer (assembly GCF_000298275.1). Taxonomy (NCBI): domain Eukaryota; kingdom Metazoa; phylum Chordata; class Mammalia; order Tubulidentata; family Orycteropodidae; genus Orycteropus; species Orycteropus afer. Next base: position 6,238,690 of record NW_006921662.1, read on the forward strand.
ACTACTGAGAATTTCTCATAAAACAAAAATTATTTGGTTTACCTACAAATAATCTTTTTATATGAAAACTTTGGGGCTAAATTTTTGATTCTGAGCTCTGTCCTCAATTGCTACCACTGCTTTCTATGAATCCCTTTCTGAGTATCTCTTAAAGGCATAGACTTGACCACACGCTTAGCATTGTGGCCTTAATAGGGAATTTAAATTGTGTGAAGCCAGTCCTCTGCACTTCCCTGGGGAATTAGGTAGAGGAATTCTCTCAAGAGCTTTTGTATCCAGAGAATTTCCCGTCAGTGAACAGTCTGTAGAGACCTGTCCTTTGCCTCTGTTCTAGTTTTTGTTGTATTTTTGGTGAGTGATATTTAGCCACTTGGGTTCTTGCCTCCTTTCTTTGGCCAACTGCCTGATGGAAGTGATCAGCCAAAAAGGACCCAAGGACATTTTAGCTGATAAAATTGTATTTTTCTGGCTCTGGAATTCTGTCTACAAAGGAAAAAGTTGCAGAGAGACCCTAAGGGAGTCACAGAGCATGCTCAGTAGAATATCCACCTTCTCTCTTTCCTCTCCATGTTGTTATCTCAAGGACCTCAACTGTATGTCCATTGCACAAGCTGTAGGGCAGCCAAAACCTTCCTTGATTTATGCCTTTATCACTGATGTCCAGAGGACAGAGCCTCTGCATACCTGGAATTCTCCTGGGCTGGTGGCATTGTTGCCGCTAAGGCAGTGTCTGGAAAATGAGAAGCACAAACACAGCCCCTTACCCTATTACCAAAATAGCAATCATCGTCCCAGATGCCTTGTTGGCACTCTCAGCAAACCAAAAGGAAATATATCATGCTTTAAAGGGTTTTACTCTTATTGCTTGGATAATATTTGCCTGGTCAAACATATGAGGACATTGCTTTAATGATACGTAGGACATTTCAGGAAACCGGCAGTGGTCATAAATGAAACAATACCCAGTAAGAGAAAGCACTGGAAAATATTTCGTGTTAATCTACGTTAAAATATTTCTTTTCTCATTCATCAACTTTTTCTGTCACCTGAAATGTTTTCCTTTGTACTTCATTAAAAAAAAAAAAAAGTTCCCACTGAGTTGATACCCGCTTAGTGACCCCATGTGTGTCAGAAAAGAACTGACTTCCATTTGTTTTCATCAGCTGATTTTTTGGAAGTAGATTGCCAGAAATTTTTTTTCTAAGGAGGCTTTTGATGGACTTGAACCTCCAACCTTTTGGTTGGTGACCAAGCACAATAACTTTTTGTATCACCCAGGGATTCCTGTACTTTATTAGCACTTCTAAGATTTTGTCTTCTTTTATTTAGTTAGTTGCTGGTTTAACTCCATTAATAGTGTGTCTGCTATGTGCTAGTCACTGGGCTAGGTACATTTATTTTTTATCTCATTTAATGAAAATGATGACTATGAGAGCAACTGAAATTTAATGAGTTAAAAATATATTCCAAAAGTTACATGGTAAGTGGGAGTACCAGAATAAGAATTTAGGACTCCAACACCCATATATTACAATGTTTAACAGTCTATCTAGACAGTCTCAGTGTATCTTTGGAATAAAACAAGCCATCAGAAAGACGTGTCCTCAGTACAAATTATCTTGACCTCTCTTACTATTGTCATCAACTTGATGAAAGAAAGCTTTCTACGTATTTATCTTCATAGTTGTTAAAACTCTGTTGACTTTATAATCTACAACGCTCTTTTGAAAGTCCACAGAGAAATTTCCCTCAGGAGTCCCATATTAGGAGAAAATGTTTTACAAGTAACTAGCTTGATTTTATCTCATGTATGCCACAAATTGTGTTAGTAATGGTATGCTGGCTATAAAGAACCAAATTTGTGGTCTATTTTCAACAATTGAACAACCCTATGGAATTTATTTTGGGGACTGATCCTATTCTTGGCTTCAACTTCTTTTCCCTTTATCTCTATTTCCTCATTTATGCCATTATTCATCTTTTTATTACATGTACATGTAATACATGCTTTGTGAATTTTTTTTTTTTAAGGATGGGGTATATGAATGTGTGTGTGTGTGTGTGTGTGGATGTGTTTAATTCTATTTGTTGGTTCCACAAAGTTTAAAATGATTTTAATGCTATATTTACTACCTTGTGCACTAGTTATTTTGCATATAGATAATGTCTTGTTTTCTCAATTCATTTATAAGTCTTTGTGGGTAAGAATTTGGTCTCATATTCATTAAAATCTCTCTTAGTAATACCCAAAACCAATACATGTTGCTTGATTTATTTTTGATTGGGCTTTGTCCATAACATGACGTGATAAATAACTCCTAGGTAAACTATAAGTTGGAATTGCCTCGACAGCAACTAACAACAAGAACAAAGGTTAGCTACTATATTTTCACATATAGCACATCCACATAAACAATACATACATGCATATAACACACACAGCGCACATAGGAAAGTAATGCATAAGAGCTGTTTTGGTCTTCTAGTGTTGCTGTAACAGAAAACTCCACAAATGGATGACTTGAACAAACGGGTTTATTCTCTTACCATTTAGGAGGTTAGAAGTCTGAGTTCAAAGTGCCAGCTCTATGGACTGGGTAAAAGCCCCTTGACCTTGGTTTCAGCTCTGCCTCTTGCTCGTGGCCCTCTGAAGCTGGAGGTTTCTTGTAATTTAGGCAACTGCTGGCTGCTGAGGCTGACAAATCCAGAGTTGCCAAATAAATTGGCACATTCCCAAGATTATCAAACAACACGGCAGGCCACCAGTTCAATTCCAGAGACAGTCTCAAGATTGGCGGGAAACATGGGCAGGCTACATGCAGGGTCCAAGCATGCCCCAAACTACAGAATTTCCTCAAACTTCTTCTTATGTACTGGAAGCAGCCCACATCCCTAAGGCAGCTACTCAGCTGCTCCACTACATTCCACCATGGAGTTGATTACCAGCCACTCTAAACCAGGGCCAGCCAAGTTGACACACAACTTAACTGCCACAAGGGGGTTGCCCAGTTTGCAAAAAAAAAAAAAAAGTATAACACACACATTTTATGCATAAAAATACATATGCCTTTGTACAAGCTATTCTTTTTAAAATCTGTCTTTGACAAAATCTGAGCCTGGCTTAGTTATGAAGTTCATCAACATGCTAATTTTTGTGTTTAATTTGCAAAAGACTGCAACCTCATGAAAAAAATCACTCTTATCATGCTAACTGAATCATCATGTCAAATACAACAGTTAGGGGAAGATTTCTGACCTTGTGTGAGTGACAGGGACCTGATTTTCTTCCTACCTCTTACATATGTGCATGCTCTGACTTTGGAGCAATGGAATGTGATTGAATCCATAAGCCACATGTAAAAATACCTTTGTACTCATTATTTTTTAATGTCTACCTTAATCAAATCATATGAATTATATGTAGTGGTACATGGAAAGTTAAAAACAGAAGGACTACCAGGACTGCTTGAAAAATTCCTATTTGAGCCCTCAAATATGATAAGATTACTGGTAGCTTATAATTAATTGATACTTCAACAAGAAATACCTTTTTGAAATATGGATAAGAGGAAGAATAAGAGCTGGCCAAAAATTGTCCTTTGATTTGAGGATATAGAATTCTGAGAACGTAGCTACAATTCTGTTCTAAAGAAATTGGCTAAATTACCTTATGCTCCCTGGTGATGATTAAAAAGAAAAAAAGACACTCACTGCCATTGAGTCAGTTCCAACTCATAGTGACCTCCACTGGGTTTCCAAGACTATAAATCTTTATGGAAGGAGACTGCCTCATCTTTCTTCAATAGAACGGCTGGTGGGTTTGAACCATCAACCTTTGGGTTAGCAGCCCAATGCCTTAACCACCATACCACCAGATGATATAAGTTTCAATAGTGATATTTAACTATACAGTTTTATTTCCAAATGTCAAAGATATCCCTCACCTGTATAATTAGCTCTCTTTCATATAAATGAAGAAATTTTGACATGGTACCTAACATTAGCATATCTTTGTTATATGAAGTAAACTTGCATTCAACAATCTTTGGAAATAATGCATATCATGCATATGAATATTATGAATAACTGAAATTTAACTCTGGAAGTATTGGACTTCAAAACAAATTTAATTGTTTTTGATGGAAGGCCATGTAATTCAAAACATACAGTTCCCTGACGTCTTAAGCAGAAGATTTGTTTGGCTTTCTTGATGACTCATTACAGAGTGGTTTCCTTAGAACCACTTCCCTCTAGAAGGGATTCCTGAGGTCTAGACCCTCTGATTTCCTATGTTGGGTTCCTCTGGATTGCTGTGTTAAAGAAGTGGAATGCAGAAAGCACACGTCTGCTTTTGTTTCCTGTCTCCTCTTTCTGCTGGCAGTTATCTTGTTCATTTCCCAGTTGCTGCTCTGTTCTTCCACTTTACATCTAATCATGCGGATGTGGCAGGTCTTAGGGGCCCCCTTCTCTGGGATTCAGAACATCACCTGTATGACAGCCACTTACTTCCCACTATTTCCAGTTTATGGTGTTGTTTCCAGTGGGTAAAAATTTGAACAATATGGCCTCTAAAATAGTAAAGGATTATTGTATACAAATTAATCGTATAAGTCCATGAACATCCAAGTTTTGAACCCTTGCTTTAAGAGTTTTACAGAGCCCAAGTCAACAAATGCAGGTTAACCTGTTAAATTTTTTTTTTTTTTTTACAAGAACGTAGAGTCAAAGAAAGATCAGCATGTGATAGAGTTGATCATGGAAGACTTCCTGAAGGAGGCAACTTTTAGAATGTTTTCTCAGGGCATGAGTGGATATATAAGGCAGGGGTAATACTATATGCCTAGTGGGTAGGAGTACAGACTCTTCGAATCTTGACTTTGCCACTTACATTACTTGTGTAACATTGGGCAAATTTACTTAACACTTGTGTGCCTCAGTTTCCTCATTGGTAAAATGGAGATCATAATAGTTACTGCTTTGTTGAGTTGTTATGAAGATCGAATTCATGTATGTAATGCTTTTAGAATAGTATCTGAGATCATCATTTAAGTGTTTCCTAGTAGTAACCAGAAGGCTGGTGGTTCAAACCCACCGGAAGGAAGATGGGGCAATCTACTTCCATAGTGATACTGCCTTGGAAACCCAAGGAGGGGTCACTATGAGTCAGGTCCGACTCGATGGCACATAACAACAACAACAATAGTAATCATAGTAGGCCATGAGCAAGATATGGGCATCATGTAGGTGACAGCTGAAGTACTGGGATGTAATGAGATAAAGTTGATGACATGGGAAAGGACATTCAATGGAAAGGTTCTCCACCTTTTATGTTATATGGCTTGTGTAGAAAATGATAATAGACACACCAGAGCAAACAGAACAAATTGCTTATGGTCAGAAGCAACTGTTCTCTTTTCTGGCCATCCCTGGCCACTTAGGTGGGTGGATCAGTAGGCACACTGATAACCTGTACCAAGTGTACACTGATTAGGGACCTCTGGTTTGCTAAAGAACTTTGAAGGGGAAGACTAGGGAATTTGGAAGAAGTTCATGTCTGTAGGAATAGCACGACAAAAATAAATAATTCCCAAACTGTATGTCTGATGAATTAGAGCAAGAGGGAGAAGCACAATTATGTAGGTTTTAGATTCTAGGGGACTATTGGTTATGATCTAGGTGGATGGAGAAATGAGTGTCGACTGGAGGGGCTGGGGAAAAGAAGGAGCAGATATCATGCAATCCAGTTCCTCTGCCTCCTGCTTCCCTTACCAGAGAGACAATTTAGATTGGAGAAGAGAGAGATCCTCTGTTCTGGCTAGAAGAGAGAGGCGTAAGAATAGCTCAGTTCCTTGGCTAAGTGTTGACTGACAGATCTTTGTATCATGAAACAACAGCAGCCCAATTAGAAAGTACACTGGAGTCACCTCCAATTATCTCAAAGCAGGGAAGAACTCTGGTTATAAATCTATTGGCTATTGCAACAATTGACTGGGGAGTTTTACAGGCTGTTATTTCTCTTGTACAGTATTGTTTTTAGTGCTTGTTTAATCATTGTTAATGTGAAATCATTTTTTCTTGGACTTTGTAGCAGTTTATTATAGAGGCTACAGATAATCATCAGTGTTCCTTATAAAAACAGTCAAGGATTAAAGCAGTTGTGCATCTAGTTGCCCAGAGCAGGCTCTCATTAAGATTTGCTAAGCTGATTTTGATCTGTTTTGGTTTTGATTTTTTCCCTCTTTTTCTGAATATACCTCTATGCATGTTGTCATTGTCACAAAAAGAAGTATAGAGAAATGCAAGCTCACTTCTAAGGAATTATTTTTTCCTTCTTGAAATAAAGAAAAAAATGAAGTAATAGCTGGACTTTATTTGTAGTGATTCTGAAAACTCTTCAAATCTTTTTTTTTTTTTTTTTTTTAATACTTTGTTCCAAGAGTTTTTCTAGCAGGAGCCACTGGGGGGGGGGGGGGATTAAGTGATTCTACAATTTAAAGGCCTGCTTCAGATGTATTGTTCTCTGAGAAGCTTCCCTAACCCCCAGGCATTCTCCTCCAAGAAATGGAACAAAGTGCTCCTGAGGCTTCTTGTGCACACTGTTCAGCTAATCTCGCCTGGGATGATAATAACAAATTTACACTTTGTCTCCTATCACTGGAGTGAGATTCTTGAGGGCAAGGGTTGTGTCTTAGTTACCCAAAGTTTCTAACACAAGGACTGGCACACAAAACCTCTCAGTAGATGCATATTGATCAAATTTATATCCTACAACATTTGAAAACAGTAATAGCAATGGGGTATTATTCAGTCATAAAGAGAAATGAAGTTCTGACACATCCTACAATGTGGACGGACCTTGAAAAAGTTATACTGAGTGAAAGAAGTCAGTCATTAAAGGTCACATATTGTATGATTTCACTTACACGGAAAATCCAGAATAGACAAATGCATAGAGACGGAATTTTATCAGTGATTACCAGGTGCGGATAGGAGGGAGGAAAGCAAGTTATTGCATAAGGGACTGTAACCTAGTGACATCGGAAGTCACCTAACTTCAGCAGAGGGATGGGAATCATCTCTGGTCTAACACTGATCTCTGTGAGGTGGAAGTTAGACATACCTCCTCTCTCGAAACTTTTTATTAATTCTGATACCAGCCATCCCTCCCACAGCACACTCTACTTCTCTGCTGGGTTTGATAATTCATTGCAATGGCCACACAGAATTCACAGACCATACTTACAGTTATGTGGTTTATTAGGGAAGTAATAGACTACAATTTGGGATCAGGATCAACTTGGAAGTAACAAAACACAAAACAAGAGACAGAATACCATTCTCTAATCAAGAGAGCTTCCAACAAAGACAGCTCTCAGCTTTTTCTCAGCTGGCTTGAAGACAGGCCTGGCTTTCAGATCTACTGCCACTGTGGGCCCTGCTCAGGCCTGGCCCCTGAGCAAGTGGTACAGCTCTTTTGGCTCCACTGACAAATGTCTAGATACACCTCACTCCTCCAGCAAGCCTCATGACTGAAGTTGCTCAGTTCTCTTCCTCCATGGGTCAGCAAGCCTACTACAGCCACCTTGCTTTGTAGGCTGGGAAGCCCACTGTACCTGTCTCATGCTAGTCCCCTGCTTCCCACTGCTTGTACTCCTGCTGCTTGTCCTGTTATGCTTGTCTTGTGCTATCTCTAGTGTCGCAGCTCTCTCATTCCCCCTGGGTCTAAAAGGACCTCAGCACAAGAACTCCAAAGGACATACTCTACTCCAGGTTCTTCTGGATGGTAGTGAGGTACCTACAACCTCTGTGGGATTGGTCCTTTTAGAAACCTACTCCTCCCACCTGATTGCTAACCAGAAGGCTGGTGGTTCAAACCCACCAGCCACTTCTCTGAAGGAAGATGGGGCAAGCTACTTCCGTAGTGATACTGCCTCGGAAACCCAAGGAGGGGTTGCTATGAGTCGGGTCCGACTGGACGGCACATAACAACAAACAACAAAACTCCTCCCACCAAGACCACAAAGGGACCAATCCCCTTTGTAGGCCACAGTCACCTAATCTGCATAGTAATTGACCAATCCCTGCAAAGGTTTTATGCGATTTATTTGCATAATAAATAATCCAATGCCTTTGCTAATCATCTTGACAAAACTACAAATGAAGGGCCAGAAAGGCCATAAATAAAGAAAAATCTTTTGCTACTGCAGGGACCATGAATTTCTGTTAAGGTGATGAAAAACTTGAAAACAGATAGTGGTGATGGTTGCACAACATCATGAACATAATATCACTGATTTGTACATATAAAAATCATTGAAATGGCAACTATTTTGCTATATATATTTTGCCACAATAAAATAATGACAATAAGCTGAACATAAAATTACAGTTTTATTACCTTACTCAAACAAAACTTAATGAACAGAATTGAGAAATGGGTTTGTGTACACTTTCAACTAGCAGTCCATTTCAGTAAAATGTTTTCTTAAAAATGTCTTTTTTAAAGCTTAAGCACAGTTAGTGATTCATGATGTCAATTTTAGAATGCCTTTGCAAGAGAAGTGAAGTAACAGTTCAGTTGCTGGAATGTTAAATGGTAAAGGGAGGTGACACAACAAATAGGTTTTGATAATGTAAATGTGGGCTTGAGAAAGGTCTACACATTTTTCTTCTTTTCATTGTTTATCAAATTCACTGTTCTTCTGAGAAAGCACAAGTTTCTAATCATTAACATACTGGGCTGTGGGAAGTTGTGCTTTATACAATATGAGGCTTGTATTACTTTATACTCTCATATAATATCAGTATAAATAGTTTCCCTGATGAGTAACTAACATTTCTGAGATAAGTCCCTCCTTTTATCACAGCTGATAACACAGGATTATATGAGTCGGTATTGCCAACCAGTGAGGGGTTCAATATATAATGAAACTATACCCCATTAGTATCTCACCTAAGGAGTACTGGTGGCACAGTAGTTCAGTACTCAGCTGCTAACCAAAGGGTCAGTGGTTTGAACCCACCAGCCACTCTGCAGGGGAAAGATGTGGCAGTTGGCATCTGTAAAAATTACAGCTTTGGAAACCCTATGGGACAGTTCAACTCTGTTCTATATGGTGCCTATGAGTCAGAATCAACATGATAGCACACAAAAACAACAGTCCCCCACCTGGCTCCTGAAGTATCACCCTAAATTATTTCACTGACAGCATGAACACCTGGAGAATTTCCTCAAAGTATGTAGATTTTTTTTCAAAAAAAACTCTCTAGAATGGCACTATAGATTTTTTATAGACACAACCCCTGCCTCTCTTCCCAGTCTCCACATAAGATGGCTAGGTAACTTTTAAGGACCCTCCAGAACTGGCGGTCCAAGATTCCAACATGGCCAGCCAAACAGACTAGTCAAAAACTTCAGAAAGGACCTCTTCCCTCACTTTTTGCCTCCAGGAAAAATCAGCTCATAACTTCGGAGTCTGTTGTAGTGATGCGATGGGGAGAGGCAGGCTCCAGTCCACCCCACAGAGGCCTCAATGTATAAGAGATGAATTTACAGAGCTCTTGTCAGTATTTATGTAGGACACAGGAGAGGAAGTACAGACTTCCCAATCATGTTAGACCTTAAAAACAGGTCATTGTTAACATCCTGAAAAAGAAAACATGCATGTCTACCTTAGAAAAATTCTGTTCATCCATTTAAAATTATTTCTCAAGTATCTACTATGTATGGACCCCTAGAGGTGCCAAGGTTAAGCACATGGACTGCAAACTGAAGGACTGGTGGTGAGAACCTACGCAGAGGCTCTGCAGTGGAAAGACCTGGTAATCTGTTCCCATAAAGGTTACAGCCTAGAAAACCCTATTGGGCAGTTCTACTCAATCACATGGGGCTGTGGATCGACTCGACAGCACCCAACAATAACAACATTTGCTACATTGAGAGACAGTTCATGTAATGGAGGCAGGGGTGGATTACTCAATAAACAAGGTAAGCACAGGCTTACTTATGCTTACTTATTAGTCTGTAGTGAACAATTTCACATGGGTTTCACCACATCTGTGGTGAAAAATACGTGAAACAATTCAACTACAGATTAGAAAGTAAGCACAAGTAAGCTTGTGCTTACCTTGCTTACCGGGTACTCTGTCAGAGATGATAAATTTGAAAAGAGGTTTTGATTCTTTAGGAAGGTGCTGTGGGGTTGGGAGAAAGACAGATGCCAGCCAAACCTAGAAGCAGAATCTTTGATGTGGTGAAAAACATGAAATTGTTTACTACAGATTAGTAAGTAAGCACAAATAAGCCTGTGCTTACCTTGCTTATTGTATAACCCAATGCTAATATGGAAAATAAAGAAATGGCATGTTGGTGTGGAAAATCTCCTTGGGGGATGTTAAAACAAGGAATCAATTGCTCAGGAAACCAAAACCGCAAAACCAAACCCACTGCCATCTCGTCGATTTTGACTCATAGTGACCTTCATAGAATTTCCAAAGCTTTAAATCTTTACAGAGGTAGATTGCCTCATATTCTTTCCATGGAACAGCTGGAAGGTTTGAACCTCTGACCTTCTGGTTAGCAGCCAAATACCTTACACACTGTGCCACCAGAGCTCGTTAATTGCTCTAAATCAAAACCAAATTCACTGCTGTGGACTCGGTCCCAACTCATAATGACCCCTCCTTGGATTTCCAAGGCGGTATTTCCACAGAAGTAGATTGCCCAACCTTCCTTCTGAGGAGTGGCTTGTGGGTTTGAACTGCCGGCCTTCTGGTTAGCAATCAAATACCTTAGGCACTACACCACCAGAGCTCCTTTAATTGCTCTGGAGGGGTGTTAAATTCACAGTCAGTCAAGAAACCTTTACCAAGAACCTGTGGGGCGCATATGGAAAGGGCCTGATGCAAACTGGGAGAGTGCTTGTTTACTGCCATGTAAAATTATCATTCATTCCACAAACGCTGAATGCTTATACTGTGGGCTACGTACCAGGGATCCACAGGTGAAAGGCAGGGAATGGAGAAGTGAAGATAATTCAGTCATTTGTTCTTTCATTTCACAGGTATTTATTAAGCAAATAAATGTGGTAGGTGCTGTGGAAGATGCTCTTAAAGATGCTATCCCTGCCCTCAAGGAGGGCAGGCAGGTAAAGAAACAACTACAATACTTTGTTTATATAGCAAACAAAACAAAACAAAACTCACTGCCATCAAGTTGAATCTGACTCATAGAGACCCCTCCTTGGGTTTCCGAGGCGTATCACTATGAAAATAGATGGCCTAATCTTCATTCTGAGGAGTGAGTGGTGGGTTTGAACCACCAACCTTCTGATTAGCAGTCAAATGCCTTAAGTACTACACCACCAGAGCTCTTTTGTTAATATATTGTGTTGTTGTTATGTGCCGTCCAGTCGGACCTGACTTATAGCGACCCCTCCTTGGGTTTCTGAGGCAGTATCGCTATGGAAATAGATTGCCCCATCTTCCTTCCGAGGAGTGGCTGGTGGGTTTGAACCGCCAGCCTTCTGGTTAGCAGTCAAGTGCCTTAGGCACTACGCTCTGTTAGATGCAAAAGAAGTGATGACATGAATTTCATAGAATAGAAGACAAAAATTGAGGTGTTAAATGGAAGGAAATAGACATACATGCTCATTTTCGCCTACTTCTGCACGGTAAAGAAACAGAGAAACCAGAAAATATGAAGATCTTAAAAGTTATTGCCTATTTATTGCCTCTGGACATGCAGGAGGTGCCAGGTCAGCATCTTCTGACCTCCTCTAACTTCACTGGGGTGAGACAGAATCAGCAGCAGCCCAAGGCTTATTCCTATGAGGCCATACATTCTGCCACCCTCCAGCCTTTTTACCAGTTCTGAAACCAACTGTCCCTCCTACAGCACTCTTTACTTCTCTTGAAACCAACTGTCCCTCCTACAGCACTCTTTACTTCTCTGCTGGGTTTAATAATTTGTTGCAAGGGCCACACAAACTCACAGACAATACTCATGGTTATAGGGTTTGTTAGGGAAGTAACAGGCTACAACTCAGGTTCAGGAACACACTTAGCATACAATTCTTCGATCAGGATAGTCTCCCCTCTGCTATGCCCTCAAGCATGTCTCTCATGACCTCTTGTCCTGGCCTCTGTCGTGCTCAGGCAAGTGTGCTACAAAGCTCTTTTAGCTCTGTCAGTAGGTACACCTACATGTACCCCACTCTGCCAGCAAGTTTCCTGCCCAAAGGCACTCACCTTTCTCTCTCTGTGGGTCAGGTAATCCTGCTGTTCTGTCTCGTGCCGCTTTGTTCCACTGCTGCTCTCAGCCAGGTGTCTCCACCAAGGAGATGCAGTGTAGGGATCTTGGGTCTAAGGACGTGCTCCACTCCACCTCCTCCACTTCATCTCCAGCTCTTCTCTCTTAATGGCCATGAGCTCCCCTCTTCTGCCTCTAGGAGGGCTCATGTTAAGCCTGGCAGAGTGACAAAACCAACCAATCCTCACATTAGAGTTCCATATTGTTGTTGTTGTTAAGTGCCATTGAATCGGCTTCCACTCATAGCAACCCTATGTACAACAGAATGAAACACTACGTGGTCCTGTGCCAGCCTCACAAGTCTTGCTATACCTGAGCCCATCATTGCAGCCACTGTGTCAATCCATCTCATTGAGGGCCTTTCCCTTCTTCTTTGACCATCCACTTCACCAAGCATGACATCCTTCTTCAGGGAATGACCCCTTCTTATAACATGACCAAAGTAGGTGAGATGAAGTCTGGGCATTCTCCCTTCCAAGGAGCCTTCCAGCTGTACTTTTTCCAGGAAAGATTTGTTCATTCTTTTGGCAGTCCATGGTACTTTCAGTATTCTTCACCAAGAGCACAACTCAAAAGCATCAACTCTTCTTTTACAACGTATTTAAATGGTCCCACCCAGTAATCTGGTGGGAGTCACAAAGACCATGGCTAGAAAAACCATACCAAGTAATTCACTGCACCATAGGTAAGTGGGGCTAGAAAACATCTGAGGTAGGGCTAGAAAACATCTACCCCATTAGTAAGAAACTTTTGGGGGATGCATAGAAGCAGAACCCCTGTTTCTTCCTTGGCAGTCTCTCTCAATCACACAGAGACATACATAGGCAGGAAAAAGTTCTGCAGATCATGTTCTTCATTCTTTTTCTAAACATGTTATAAAAATATATCCTCGTTTGGGAATGTGTCCTCAATATCCTTAAAGAAAATAAGGGTAGGAAAACTCATCTCCTTGTTTATATTTTTAATATGCCTTAAACTCACTGCCACTGTACTGATTCTGACTCATAGTGACCATATAGGACAGAGAAAAACTTCCCTATAGGGATTCTAAGTCTATAAATCTTTGCAGAAGCAGACTGCCTCAACTTTCTCTCATAGATCAGCTAGTGGGTCCCAACCACCAATATTTCAGTTAGCAGCTAAGATCCCATCTATCTCTGCCATATTACGTATGAAAGACAGGGGAACTCCACATGCAAATGAAGAGGAAGAGCTTCTTCCTGAGATTCTTCTAGAAAATATGTTTTTCTTTATTTCCCCCAGCTTTTCCTCCTTTTCCACATGTCCAGCAGATGACGTCTTAGCTATTCAACTTTTCCACCTGCAGAATGGGAATAATAAATTTCTCTTAAGCTGGAGTCCTGCCAGAGTCCATAAATATTCTTCTGGGAGTCTATATCCCCCTACCCATCTTAAAATTATATGCAGCATTGATATGTATGGTAATTGCTTCTTGAGAGACAATCTAAACATACAGTATTTTGGGCTTCCATTAAAAAAAAAGCTAAATAAATAACTACAACTTCACATCATAGAAAAAAATTCACAGTGGAACCAAGTTTCCTTCATAGACTGATACATTTGTAATAAGGTATTGATAACGTGTTTGGTGGATGGAAATGTAACACAATCCAGAAGAGCAGAGTATGTTTTGTTTTGAAATCATCCAAGCATTGGGACCAGGTTTGCTGGTCCAATAGAGCCTGGTGGAACTGCTGAGACTACAGCCCAAGCTGCCCTTCAGGTCTGGAATTGAACCCATACCTGTTGTTTCCAGCCAAACAAAAGACAGGCATATGAGTTGAACATTTACTTCAAGTAGATACTCTCCTTGGAGAGAACAATCATGGGAGAAAGAAGGGCTGCTTATGCACAGGGAGACAGCTCAGGAGGCAGGAGTCCATGGAAGGATGGACACAGGGAAGAGGTAACTATGGGGAGGAAGTGGGAGGGGAGCTGTTGCATTGTGGTAAACTGTGGTCAATGTCATGAGACAAAGTGTATGTGAACTGCGTATGGAAAGTGAAATTGGTCTGTAAATTTTCACCCAAATCACAATTAAAAAAAAAAAAAAAAAAAAAATCACCCAAGCATCTGATGAGACATTCCTGAGATCTGCTCAGGGTACAATGACATGTATGCTCCTAGGATGTTTAACCATGGCTCCTTCTGTCAGCTAAGTACACTGCTGCCCGTGGCATGACTTAGGATATCACACAACACTCTAAAATTTTCCTCCAGAGGAAGGTGAACGTCTACTCTTACCTAAACCCAATAGCATTAAGGTGAGTAATTCTCCTGCACGACAGCAGTGTTTATAAAGGCAGGGGCTGCACTTAACTGGTTCACCATTATATCCCAAGGTCTGACACGTATGCCCACCAAGTAATGTTGTTTTTGTTATATGTCGTCGAGTCGGCCCCGACTCATAGCGACCCCTCCTTGGGTTTCCGAGGCAGTATCACTACGGAAGTAGGATCACCCAACCTTCCTTCTGAGGAGTGGCTTGGTGGGTTTGAACCACCAGCCTTCTGGTTAGCAGTCAAGTGCCTTAGGCACTATGCTACCAAGTAATAAGCTCTCAAATTACCTATTTACTTAATGAATGAAATTCTGTTGGTCAGAACAAAAGATTTGTTAATTGAAGTATTTCTGAAGGAGATGTACCTGGGGATGCCTTTCCCTGGTCACACAGCCTGATTGTAGCCTTGATCTCTGCAGCTGCTTTTTTCCTTCCAAAGGGTTTATAAGGTCTTCCAGTTGGAAGCCTTCTAGTACCTCTTGTTTGTTGTTGCGTCTTCATTCGTGTTTTGTATTATACCTTACAAAGGGCTTTCTATCTTCCCAACAAGACCTATGTTGCATATTTTAGTTGAGAAAATAAGACTGATAGAATTACATGCTGTGGTAATTTAGTTTGTGTGTAAATTTGGCTGGCCCTGGTTGAGTGGCTGGGCAGCCGGATGTAGTATTCCCCATGATGAGACTGGTAATCAACTTCATGGTGGAATCTACTGTGAGCAGCTGAGTAGCTACCTTAGGGATGTGTTCTGCTTCCTGTATATAAGGAGAAGCCTTGGGGAATGGTCTCTAGTTTATGAGATGCTTGAACCCTGCATGTAGCCACGTTACTGTTCAGCAGCCTGCCATGCTCTACCAACCTTGGGACTTTCAATGGACTTGAATTTATAGCCTGCCACATGGCTTGGTAACATCAGGAGTGTGCCATTTTATTTGTAAACCTTGGGCTTGTTAGCCTTAGCAGCTAGTAGCTGCCTGAGTGATGAGATGGGCCAAGAGCAAGAAGCACAGCTGAAGCCCAAGGTTGAGGGGCTTTCACCCAGCCCCTAGAGCCTGGCACTTTGAACTTGGACTTCTAGCATCCCAAACTGTAAGAGAATAAACTCCTGTTTGTTCAAACCATCCCATTTATGGTATATTCTTGTCAGAGCAGCACTAGATAACCAGAACACATGCCTTGGCCAAGTTCTCACAGCTAAAAAGTGAAGTAGATGTGCCTTATATTCTTAACTCTAGGTTCAAGTCTTTCTTGACACAGTTACTATGGCTGAGACAGTTACTATGGCTGGGACACATGGAAATAAAGCCTCAAGCTCTTTTCATTACCAATGTATCAATGGCAAAGGAGCTCTGGTGGTGTAGTGAGTAAGGCATCTGACTGCTAACCAGAAGGTCAGTGGTTCAAACCCACCAGCTGCTCTGCAGGAGGATGAGGCAGTCTACTTCTGTAAAGATGTACAGCCTTGGAAAAACAATGGGGGTTGCTAAGAGTCAGATTTGACCCAATGGCAGTGGGTGGGTATTAATGGCAACTTCTAAGAGGAGATACTTCTTTACATAGAATCATCCAACCATCCAAAGTCTCATCAAATGGCATCTTAAACATTAATTTGTTAAAGTGAGTTAAATTAATTTGGTTTGGAGAATTCTAGTACTTCTTGAAATAATTTGGAGATTGCCTAGCGCCTAAGAGAAAATGGGAACCCTTTAGGCATACCACTTAACCTCTGAACCCCATTGTCTCATCTATAAGTTGGAAATAATTGTTCTAGTTCTGCTAACCACAAAGGCATGTTCTGTGAATCAAATATAAAATAATACGCAAACTTTCTTAAACTATTAAACACCATACGAATGTCAGGTGTTATTTTTAGAAATGCATAGTATATGCACAGACATGACCACCATATTTGGCTACACCAAGGTTTTTGCCTGGTTTACATTACAAATCAAAGAGTAAATGTTTATAGGTAGCTATAGAAATGAATCTATATATTCCCTATATTTGGACCATGGGTATGTGGAGTATACATGAGATTGATGTGTTTTTTGCTATTGAAGAACAAAGCCTTTTAGAGGACAAGATGGTGAACTGCATAAGATTCACACTATGACACAACACTTTTCATTTTAATCCTCACAGCTACCCTGTGATGAAGTCACCATTCCAGGCTCATTTTTCTGATAAGGAAACTGGAGCTTAGAGAATTGGTAGGAAAATGGTCCAAATCATAAAGCAAATGCAAGCTAGCATCAAGACGGTATTTACTGATTGTTCAGTCTAGTGTAGTTTAGACTTTGAATTAACACTGGTGACAAACAGTGCCCGTGTGCCTGTATCTCGGAAAGTCATTTGGGCTGTCATTCTAATCTTCTTTTATGTAAATTTTCTCAGCTTGGTGGCTTGCTAATATCTACTTACAATTTGTGTTCACTGTATTAACCTCTAGATACATAAACACAGGCTGTTTGTGGTCTTCTGAGGACAGTCAGAGGCACCCACATCGCCCACAAGCAAACTCTAATAGCCCTATTAATGTTAGATAGACCAATCTAATGGAGTGCCTTTTCCTAGCAGCTCATTGATTATAAGTACTTACCTTAAGTATTTATATGTGGCCTGAAAAGTACGTGTCCAAATGAAAATAATGATTTTCAGGAGTAGTGATGTAAAGACTGAGCATCAGGGCTTCGGTGGCCATTGGTGGAGACTTCCTTGCTTACGATTAGTTCTTTTAGGTAGAAAATTATACAAAAACAAAAAGTCAGTGAGTAACAGTGTCATTTTTCTGTTTCTTTTACAGGTTGATGACCAAATGAAGCTGCTTCAGAACTGCTGGAGTGAGCTCTTAATTCTTGACCACATTTACCGGCAAGTGGTCCATGGAAAGGAAGGATCAATCTTCCTGGTTACTGGGCAACAAGTGAGTGTTGGAGTGGAGACAAGGGGAAAAAAAAGAAAGCGTCTTTTTATTAAGCATGCTCAGAATGGCAGGAATTTAACTAGGTCAGAAGCACTCTTGTGCTTTGAAAAGGAGAGATTGGCTGCAAATAATTTAGAAAAGATGAGTTGGTACACTCTGTTCCTGCTCTGATGATTAGAGTTAAACTTGTAAAAGCAAACATAATCACAAGCATTCTGCTGCCTCCAGTCCACTGGGATTGAAAGTTCTGCTTTGAAGGGTCAGAACAATTGCTAAATCAAAATCAGTGATTGTTATTATTATGGGCCATTGAATCCATTCCAATTCATAGGGACCACATGAGACAGAGTAGAACTAGCCCATAGGGTTTCCTAGGCTGTAACCTTTACAGGGACAGATTAACAGGGCTTGTCTCCTGTGGAGCCACTTGGTGGGTTTGAACCACCAACCTTTTAGTTAGCAGCTGAGCGATTAACCATTGTGCCACTGAAATGCATTGCCATTAAATAGATTCTTATGTATAGCAACCCTGTAGGACAAAGTAGAACTGCCCCCATAGAGTTTCCAAGGCTGAAATATTTATGGACGCAAACTGCCACAGCTTTCTCCCATGGAGTGGCAGGGAGATTCGAACTGCCAACCTTTCAGTTAGCAGCCAAGCGCTTTAACCACTGTGCTCCTTAAATCAGTAATTAGTACCTGGAACTTCTGCATTAACCTATTACACTTCTTCGTTAGCTATTCAAAATAAAAACTTTATAAACTATGGAATCATTACTATTTTGAATTGGTGGAAGACAGTGACTCAAATATCACACATAATCAAAATATTTGGCACAAAGGCAAGTGAGAAGGGGCAGCAGTTTTTGTTTTCAAGAGCCAATCACATTCAAAAGAAAGAAAAAATTACTCTTTAATCTTATTCCTTTCTAAATAGATATCCATTCATTAAACAAATATTTTATCAAACATTCTACTTTGTGCCAGCCACTATTCTGGGACTTGGGCATATATTAGTGAACAAAAGAGAAAAAAAGATTCTTGTCCTCATGGAAATTACTTTCTAGCAGTGGGGTGCCTATCATAAACAATAATCCTAATAAACAAATGGACTTAATGGCAACTAACAACAACATATTAGAGAAATCACTGGGTGGGGCAAAGAGTTAAAACACTACTAACCAACTCTGGTAGCATAGTGCCTAAGGCACTTGACTGCTAACCAGAAGGCTGGTGGTTCAAACTCACCAGCCACTCCTTGGAAGGAAGGTTGGGCAATTTACTTCCATAGTGATACTGCCTTGGAAACCCAAGGAGGGGTCACTATGAGTTGAGTCCGACTCAACAGCACATAACAACAACAACAACAACCAAAAGCTTGGTGGTTTGAATCCACCCAGAGACACCTTGGGAGAAAGGGCTGGTGATCTACTTCTGAAAAGATTGCACCCATTGAACAGCCTACGGAGCACATTTCTACTCTACCATAGATGGCAACATCATGCTTTGGAGTCAACCCGGCAGCAACTGGTTTGGTATTTTTAGAATACATTAGAGGTCAAAGTGCTATTGAATAATAGAAAAAGAAAGAAAAAGGAACCTGGTAAAACGGAACCACATTTATATATGGATGAGTGTTACAGTGTGACCCATGGATTGCAGTGTTAAATAGGAATGGTCTGGGCTGAACTTATTGAGAAGGTGACATTTGAGCAAAGACCTACAGGAAGTGAGAAGAGACCTGGGGCAAGAGCAAGACAACTTAAGACTTAACTAAGTCTGACTTTACAGGATCTTGGCATATCCCTCCAGTTCCTTAATCTACATTCTACTATGAATGTGTTATTACAATAAATGCATGAAACATAGTGATACCTTTAGTGCATTGGGTCGTGCCTATTCAGGGCACCACCACATTGTTCAGCAATGGTGACTTCAGTACTCAGGCACCGTGATCTTTTACGTCCAGCCATAAATGTTTATGTGCTGTGAAACCACAGCAGCGCATATTTGAAAATGAAAGGCTGTCTCCATACCATTTGCTGTACTATTAATAAATCACATTCTCTCAATCAAATTAAAGGCAAGCACTATTTCAGAGCTTTTGCAAATTGGATCAATCCAACCATTTCCATCACTAACTGGCCCCTACTTTCCGTACCCATTTTGGGAAAAGATTTCTGGATGAAAACATGTAGCCTCAATAGGCCTAACTTCCCATCTTTTCAGATATTTGTTTAACATTTTCATTCTGTGACCCAAGGCTTTGAAGGAAATGTACCCATTTCCAGAGTTTAATCATTGGGCATGCTTGCTCCCCCCACACCCCACCCCCAACTTGAAACTGCATTAGAAGAACAAGACAGCCCACAAATTAATTTGATTTCATTTCCTTCTGAGTTTCTGAAATGAAATGGGTTTGTGCTGTTCTTTCTCAAAGCACTTCCATTCCTGCTCTTTAGAAATACTCCTTATTTCACGTTTCATTTTCCCTTAAGTGCTGCCCCTGGGCAAAGGTAATTACCATTTAAAAAGTAGAGAAAGTGCATTTCTGGATTCCCTGATCTTCAAAACCAAGAACAGTCAAGGAATAGGTGGAATAATAGTCTGCCTAAGGCACTTGACTGCTAACCAGAAGGCTGGCGGTTCAAACCCACTAGCCACTCCTCGGAAGGAAGGTTGGGCAATCCTACTTCCGTAGTGATACTGCCTCGGAAACCCAAGGAGGGGTCGCTATGAGTCGGGGCCGACTCGATGGCAAACAACAACAACAACAACATTGTCAATTACTGCAACTTGGTGTTTTGCCATCACACTTGAATGAGGGACATCCTGGTGGAAAGCCAGTTTCACCCCCACACATTTCCATAGCCTGGGTTCTTCTAAGGTCCTCCCATCTTAAAATTGAGCCACATTTTGTCAGACTCCCTAACCTTTTTCTATCTAAAAATAAGTGAATCGCCTAACTGAACAATTACAATTGGATATTCTTATTTAGGGAAATTATGGAAGACATGTTGTTGTTGTTATGTGCTATCAAGTCAGACCCAACTCATAGCAACACCTCCTTCTGAGGCAGTATCACTACAGAAGTAGATTGCCCCATCTTCCTTCCGAGGAGTGGCTGGTGGGTTTGAACCGCCAGCCTTCTGGTTAGCAGTCAAGTGCCTTACCCACAATACTACACATAAGTTGGGTGAAAACATTTTTAACTGATCTCTGGGCTTCCTGCCTTTCTAACAGAGGAGAAATATTTTGATACAGTGTCTTTTATATCCTCCCCAGCACTTACTAGAATGTTGAATATCTTAGGCACATGATAAATATTAGCTGATTGCACTAAAGGAGAACTGTTGTGTCTCTTAACCTGATTGTTTAGCTAAATAAAACAAGTTAACTAAAACTCAACCCATTGCCATTGAGTCAATTCTGACTCATAGTGACCCTACAGAAGACAACAGAACTGCCCCATAGGATTTCCAAAGCTGTAATCTTTATGGTGGAGCTCTGATGAGTCAATGTTGCACTCATCAGTGGTTCAAACCCACCAGCCACTCTGTAGAAGAAAGATGAGGCAGTCTGCTTCCATAAAGAGTTACAGCCTTGGAAACCCTATGGGGCAGTTCTACTCTAACCTATAGGATCATTATGAATTGGAATCCAACTTGATGGTGGTGGGTTTTTTTTGTTTGTTTGTTTGGAATCCTTATGGAAGCAGACTGCCACATCTTTCTGCCACAGAATGACTGGTGGGCTCAAACCACTGACTTTTCAGTTAATAGCCAAGCATTTAACCACTATGTCACCAGGGGTCCTAACTAAGATTCAAATGCTGATTGAGTGTCCTTCCAGATCCCACATATCATCCACACCCTCTTACTGTTATGAGATTCCAATAATAGTCTTAAGATAATAAATCTCTCTCTTTCTCTCTCTCTCTTTTTTTTTTTTTTTTTTTAAACCACTGTAAACATATACTACTTTCTATCCTATAGCCCAGGAAGATATACTGAAAATTTTAAGTATAATTTTCTTAGAATGGAATATACCTCTCTGACTGCAAGGAAGAGGAAACCTGTATTTTTGTTATTATTATTATTAAAAAAAAAAAAAAAAAACCTACAGCCCTCAACAGCAATAACAAAATAGAGAAATAAAAATTATTTGCTGGACAACAATTTTAAAAAGATTCTGAAAACAGCGAGAAAGGGGAAATAGCAAGTTAGGAGTAAAACAATATTTTGGAGAGAAGAATTATTTTAAAAAGGAAATACATCCCTTGGAGCAATAGACCAAGGGGCATCAGAGGGGCAACATTCACATTGAAGTAATACAGGAGAGACAGGAGTGCATAACTATGAGGGCCACAGGGGCAGGGTTACTGGGCAGAGAGGGGAGGGGACTGGGTTAGGGTTGGGCATGATAAATGGGAAGTGAAACTAAATGTACATGTAATGTTGAATGTAAAACAAACTCTTAAAATAAAAAATCCTCCCCACCCCCCAAAAAGGAAAAGATGGAAGTAAGTGAAGAAAACAAAACGAAAAACAGCATCCTCTTTGTTATGTTTACAGTCTAATACAAAACAACCTATAAACCCCAAACTAAACTAACGCGGTCGAGTTGGATCCCACTCATAGCAACCTCTCCTTGGGTTTCTGAGGCATTATCACTATGGAAGTAGATTGCCCAACCTTCCTTCTAAGGAGTGGCTGGTGGATTTGAACCTCCAGCCTTCTGGTTAACAGTCAAATGCCTTAGGCACTATGCCACCAGAGCTCCCCTTTGAAGACTAAGGTGCCCCACCCACTCACCCCCCCAAAAAAACACAAACTCACTACCATAGAGTCGGATCCGACTCATAACGACCCCTCCTTGGGTTTCCAAGGTGATTTCACTGTGAAAGTATATTGCCCAATCTTCCTTCTGAGGAGTGGCTGGTGAATTTGAACTGCCAGACTTCTGGTTAGCAGTCAAATGCCTTAAGCACTAGGCTACCAGAGCTCCCATGGGAAGAGTATATTTCACTACTAGGACAGACTGCTTGCTCTATTGGGGTGAAATGTTATAGGTGGGGTCTGTGTGTGTGTGTGTGCATGTGGAATACACACATGCAATCTAAGAAAATGAATTTATAGTTCAAATGGCCTGGGTTTGTGCCCCTACTCCAAAACTTGTGTTAGCTGCCATTTAATTCGACCCCTGACTCTTGGCAACCACATGGACAACTGAACAAAACACTGCCCAGTCCTGCATCATCCTCATTATCAATTATAAATCAAACTGTTGAGATCCACAGGATTTTCGTTGGCTGATTTTTGGAAGTAGGTCACCAATCCTTTCTTCCTAGTCCATCTTAGTCTGGAAGCTCCACTGAACCTATTCAGCATCATAACAACACCCAAGTCTCCACTGATGGATTATGGTGGCTGCACATGAGGTACATTTGCCAGGAGTCAAGCTCCAGTCTCCTGCAGGAAAGGCAAGAATTCTCCCACTGAACCACCCATGCCCTCACTCCAAAACTTATCATCTTGAGCAAGTCTCTTTACCGCAAGCTCAGTGTCCCTGCCTGTCTAGTGGGAGACTATAATGTTTCTACCTCAGAAAATTGAGGTAAGAATTAATAGCAATTAGGTCTGTAAAGTGCTAACATGAAAATTAAGTCACCAAAACTAAGCTGACATTTAAGGAGTGTTTACACAAGAAGCCCTGGTGGCAGTGGTTAAACATTTGGTCAGTGGTTCGAACTCACAACTACTCCATGGGAAAAAGATGTGTTGATCTGCTTCTATAAAGATGACAGCTTTGGAAGCCCTATGGTGGGCCGTTCCGCTCTGTCCTGTAGGGTCACTGTGTGTTGGAATCAAGTCAATGGCAACAAATTTTTGCTATACACATAGTAAGTGATATAAA
>NW_006921662.1:6262343-6278441 GCF_000298275.1 Orycteropus afer afer
GGGTTTGAACCGCCAGCCTTCTCGTTAGCAGTCAAGTGCTTTTAGCCACTATGCTGCCAGAGCTCCCTACTATGTCTAAGAATGAATATACTTTGTAAGTTCCACAGAGACTGTCATGCACTGAAAAAAACACATGAAGACCAAATTACAAGCCTGAGATAACAGCAAACTTTTTAGCATCTGTAAGTTATCCAGAAAAGCAGAATGGCATTTTGGCTGAGAGCACAAACTCTGGCACCAGACTGCCTATTTCTGAATATATGTCATGCCACTTCTTAACTGGAATTTCTCATTGAACAAACTACTTAACCTCTCTTTGCCTTGGCTTCCTCATCTCCAAAAAAGGGGATAATAATAATAGTATTTTCTTCATAGAGTTGTTGTAAGAATAAAAAAAGATAATATATAAAACACTAATACAAATGCCTGACACATAAAAAAAGTCAATCATTACAACAACTCTATGAAGAAAATACTATTATTATTATCCCCTTTTTTGGAGATGAGGAAGCCAAGGCAAAGAGAGGTTAAGTAGTTTGTTCAATGAGAAATTCCAGTTAAGAAGTGGCATGACATATATTCAGAAATAGGCAGTCTGGTGCCAGAGTTTGTGCTCTCAGCCAAAATGCCATTCTGCTTTTCTGGATAACTTACAGATGCTAAAAAGTTTGCTGTTATCTCAGGCTTGTAATTTGGTCTTCATGTGTTTTTTTCAGTGCATGACAGTCTCTGTGGAACTTACAAAGTATATTCATTCTTCTTTGATTGAGCCTAAATGCATATACTTTTTTTATTTTTGTTCTTTGTTGTTTCATTCTCAATTCATTCTTAAAAATAAGTTTTAATTATTAAGAAACAATTTTAATGTGATTATCACTTATTGTTATAAAATTATTATTTCAATGTTAAGGCAAAAAAAACTAAAATTAAGAAAAAAAATGTAACATTCATCATCCTAGCACCCTGTATCAGTTGTTTTTGTTAAGGTCTCTTCTAGCCTTTGGAGAAAACACATCTTAAATAAATTTTTTTCACTTTTCTAAATAGAATAATTTGTCTGCCACAGAGACATATTAACCTACTGCCATGGATTTTTGCAGACTATGAACTTCGAAACAATGACATGTCTGTTTCCGTGATGCATTCTTGCCAAGGTCAGGATGTTGATATTATGGGGAAAAAATTAAATGGCGTTATTCAAACAAAGCAAGCAAAATTCCCCTACTGGCAGCTTAGCACTCATGCATAGGCTATGAAAACTTTTTCATTTAATTTAAAAATATTTCTAAAGATCCAAGAAATGAAGGGAAATCGAAGATGTGAGAAATATAAATTAAAAAAAAATTAGAGCCCTGTATGCAACAGATGTATTTCATCTGTCTAATTAATGATTATAATGGAGACCTTTACGTAGCACTTTGTACTGTGGGCATTCACAGGTAAGCCCTATGACACAGGATCAGGTAAGGTGCTAGAAATGTTCAGAGAAGGAAGTGTGAGGGGAATCCAAAGTCTCCCGGATAATTCAGCTTCTATAAGGAAGTGCCTCTCCCCTAAACAGAGAGTATGTGGCTGTTCTCTCTGTGCAGGTTGAGCTAGATACCAGTGCTTAAAATTCTTCCAGGGTTAGGAAAACAGTGACAAGGAACTGCAAATTAAAATTTTAACTAAATCTACCAACCTTTTTCAACCTTACCCCCAAAAATAAAACCTGCTGCCAGTGAGTCAATTTTGACTCATAGCAACCCTATAGGACCCTATAGGACAGGGTAGAACTGCCCCCACAGGCTTTCCAAGGCTGTAATCTTTGTGGAAGCAGACTGCCTCATCTTTCTTCCACAGTGCAGGTGGTGGTTTTGAACCACCAACTTTTAAGTTAGCAGCCAAGTGCTTAACCACTGCACTATCAGGGCTCCTTTTTTTTTTTAACATTAGCCACAAAAAATAGAGTACTCTCAAATCACTTATTATAAATTTCTAGGTTTGCTTATACAATTTTCTCAACTGCCATGTGGTGATTATTTCAAACAAATGAAAATGTTTATTCTGAGTGTTTTAAGATAAGTAAATAGTAATATTAAAAGTCACCATTGTCATTTGAAACTGGAGTAACTGAAATAAGCTCCCATCGCAGAGAGCAGCCAGGGCTCCGGTACCTAGCATTAAATTCAGGATTCACTGCTTCACACCAGCTTTCTTATTTAACCCTGAAATGATTATGTTTTAAAAGTGTACATTAAATAACCTTATTAAGCATAATATTGCAGTACTAAAAAGGAAATAATGAATGTCAGTAATATCAAAAAACCAAAACCAAACCCACTGCCAATGAGTTGATTCTGACTCATAGTGACCCCCATTGGGTTTCCAAGGTGGTAAATCTTTACAGAAGTAAATTGCCTCATCTTCCTTCCACAGAGTGGCTGGTGGGTTTGAATGCCTTAAGTACTGTGCCACCAAAGCTATAGTAATATTAAAGCTATAGCTCTCAGTAATATTAAGCATTGTCAAATTAATTGACACACATTTAGTGTCTATAATTATAATAAGCATTCAGTTCAATCTAGTATTTTCAAAACACACACATATATACATATATATGTATGTATTAAAAAAAAAACACTGCCATTGAGTCTATTTCAACTCATAGCAACCCCCATTGGATTTCCAAGGTAGTATCTTTACAGAAGTAAATTGCCCCATATGTCTTTTGTGGAGTAGCTAGTGGGTTTGAACCTCTAACCTTCTGGTTAGCGCTCTAATGTCTTAGACACTGCACCACCAGAGCTCCTTGTATGTATGTGTATGTAAAATAAAACAATAGAATATGTTGAAGTAGGGTCAGTTTTAGTATTTGCATATTGTAGCTAATTAACAACACTGTAACATCATCCTAAGGGAAACATCCACTGGCAACTTATTCATTATCTTCTATTATTGTGTATCATATTAAAATGACAGGCATCTTACAATATACAAGTCATCAAAATTTCAACTATTAGAACTAAAGGCAATTTAGCTAAAACTGGTTCTAGTTTCATGATGAGTGAAATTTATCCAAAGGGGACATTGGCTTACAGTATTTCTTCAATATCTTCCTTGAGTTTAATGGCACAAAGATTACATGTAAGAGAGCAATAAATTAATTTTACTAAGTACATAAAAGACAAGGCCAGCTGCTCCTGAAATGAGCGCAAACTCTGCATTCAACAATGAAAATATAATTATGTTTGTAATAAAATGTGAGAGGAAGTTGCAGATCTGGGTGCTGTTTCAGAAATAAATCACCCATCCTCCTTGTGAGCTGTGCAATTTGATAAATTATCCTTGAATGAAATGTTATCTGAGCCCCCATTTAATAAGCATGTTTGAGCTTTCAAATTAGCATGTAAATAAATGTATAGCTATAAAGTTGTTGGTATGCCAATTGATTTCCTGAAGGTTCATCTCACTAAAGATCCCTTACTAAATATATAATCCTATGAAACAATCTAGTAAGGAGCTCTGGTTGTGTAGTGGTTAAAGCATTTGGCTACTAATGAGAAGGTTGGCAGTTCAAAACTACCAGCCACTCTGTGGGAGGAAGATGAGGCAGTTTGCTTCTGTAAAAATTTGCAGTTTTGGAAACCCTATGGGGCAGTTCTTGGAAACCCTATGGGACAGTTCTACTTTGTCCTATAGGGTCACTGTGAGTCAGAATTGAATCATGTTTTTTTTTCTTTTTTTTCAGCATGGGAGGGGTATTTTAAAGAAATTATTTAGATTCTTTCCCATTGGAATGTACTACATTTTCAACTATGAAGGTCTAGTATTTCTACTTATTATTGCATTACAGTTAGAATGACACACATATCCAAATTTAATCAACCCTATCTTAATAACAAAGTGCACCGATATCAGCACATTTATGTTTTATTTTAGTATTGTCTTTCCGGTGTAACATAAGGCTTAACAGGTGATTTTTTTTTTTTTTTTTAATTAAAGTATATACAATCCTTGGGTGGCACAAAGAGTTTGCACTCAACTACTATCTTACAGGTTGGCAGTTTGAATCTGCCCAGCTGCTCCATGCAAGAAAGACCTGGCAATCTGCTTTTATAAACATTACAGCCAAGAAAACCCTATGGAACATTTCTGTTCTGACACACATGCCATGGTCATGAGTCAGAACTGACTCAATGGCAGTGAGATGTACTTATTAAATCAAAGCAGCAGTGCATTCAACAATTAGCTGTGAATTTAAAATTGGTATTGTCCCAACTACTTCTTGATAATCATAGAAATGGAAGGTACTTTACTATCATGTAACTTAAAACTGCTGTCTTTAAAGATACAATAGTGAAGGGGTGGGCTTTTACATGACTTGTCCAGGCCCATCATTTGTAAGAGGCAGAGTTGGCCCAGATCACCCCTGTCTTGGCCCAGGTATCTTCCATCACGACCACTCCAGAGGGCATTCTTGGCTCAGTCATCTATCCCGTTTGTCTCTGAGTAATTTATATTATTATGCTCTGGAGTAGTTAAGAATTTAGAGCTCAGCCACAGCTTTCATGTAGGAAAAACATCCTTCGAGGTAAAAGTTCATCTCTAAGAACCATTTACTGACAAGTCAATTCCAACTGCAGGGGACCCCATGTGCACAACAGTAGAACTCCGTAGGGTTTTCAGAGGCTGGATTTTCAGAAGTCCATCACCAGGCCTTTCTTCTGATGTTCCTCTGGGTAGACTCAAGCCTCCAACCATCTGGTTAGCAGCTGAGCACATTAACTGTTTGCACCACCCAGAGACTCCTTGCCTGCAAGAGAAGTGATGAAATGGTAGTTAGGACACCACTTAGTGAACTTGACAAGCAATCTTGTATGATCCTAAGTTCAATTGCCTATCCACTCAGCTCAGGTTTCAAGTTGCCTGTGTACTGACTTTCCACATATTCTGAAACAGAAATCCAAGGAGCTTTTAGGACATTTGATGTTCACATTTAGAGGACAGATACCAGCACATGGACAGACTGGTAGGACAGTGCAATGCTTGATGCTAGGGCTTTCCTAGAACTCACATGAACGGTGCCTTTTTCATGCACAGTTGACTCTATCTAAGCTGATTGACACCTTTGGGGGTCGTCTTTCAACTGACTCATAATTTTTCTCACTCTTGAAAAAGGTTTCTATACACCCAGTATTCTCTAGTTAAAGCTGAAAATTCAACTCATCATATTTACACAATAAAAAAAAATCCATTCTGCCTTGTTTTTAATTGCAAATTCTACTCAAGGGACTAGTTCGCCTGCTTAGGAGGCAGCCCTGTGCCTTCTACTAGAGAAGCAAGTGCAGTCAATTATGGTAATGAAATGTCAATAAATATAAAAATTTAATACAGTCTGCTCTGAGTGAGTGGCAGATGAGGACTTGCCTCCCAGACAAATTTGCTGCTGCTGCAAATATTAAATGCACCTAAAAGAGTATCTGGTTGCCTGAGAGCTCGCCAGTCAAAGAAGGATGGGAGAGTTAGGTACCAACTGGGCTTTCCCATTATGCAGCAATCGCAGCAGCAGAACCAGTGCTATCACTGACAGCCATCCCGACATCTTAACTTATGATTATAAATTGAACTTATGTCCCCATGAATAATCTAAGATTGGTGCCTCACAGTGCTTTGCTTTTTTTTTTTTTTTTTTAATGCAAGAAAAAATCCTTTATTTTTCAGACCAAGGAATTATATTTCTTATCAGTTAGGTCCTTGCTGTCTTTAGAGAGAACAGTATTAATAATCATTTGAAAATAAGTAGTGGTCTTATGTTGTGGCTTTTTAGGAAGCAGCAAACTAAACAAGAATAATTTAAATGTGATTCTTTTGTCATCCATTAGCATGCAGTTTTGAACCATGAATACTTTAAAATATAATCCCTTAATCCAAATAGAAATATCTTGGCCTTCATTTTCTTCATATGTTGCTTAATATCACTGTGCACATACAGAACACTTTCCTAGACTGACTTTTTTATGGCTGGTACACTTTTCTTTGGAGTCCCTGAGTAGTGCAAATGGTTAACACACTCAACTGCTAACCATAAAGTTGGAGGATCGAGTCCACACAGAGGCACCTTGGAGAAAAGGCCTCACAATCTATTTCCAAAAACTCTGCCATTAGAAACCCTATGGAGCACAGTTCAACTCTGACACATGAGTTGAAATAGACTTGATAGCAACTGTTTTGGGGTTTTTTTTTTTTTTTGGCAGGAATGTGGGGGAGAAGGGATGCAAGCTTTTCTTTAAAGATATTCATGAAAGCTAAAACTTTGAACCTTATGTGGTAATAAAATTCATAAGAGAAAAAGGTATGTATTCCTACAAAATTTAGGTGGTCTAAACCTGTTCTTTACAAGGCTTATAAAAATGATTAGATCTAGCAGAACAATTGTGATACATTTCATAACAATAGAATGTGTCTCCACTTCCATGGAAAAATCTCCTCTGTTATCAATTTTTGGTTTTAACTGGAATCAAATTTTAGCCACAATTTTTAAAAACCTCAAGAGAAATGTATTTCTGATTCTGGCAGTCATGAAGATTGTGTTTTTGTGTTGCAGGTGGACTATTCCATAATAGCATCCCAAGCTGGGGCCACCCTCAACAACCTCATGAGTCATGCACAGGATTTAGTGGCAAAGCTTCGTTCACTACAGTTTGATCAACGAGAGTTTGTGTGTCTGAAATTCTTGGTGCTCTTTAGTTTAGGTAAGAAATCCTTTTATTCACACTATGTGCAACCAAAGATTCCTAAAAGATGTCAAACTTTGAATGTCCTGAAGTTAATACCATGTAAGTAACACACATCATGCACCTAAGAAAATAATGTATGAGGAAGTTGTACAGTTGGTAAAAGTGTATAATGGGTGCATTTTTGCATAAAAATGCTTTGTCTGTTTTTGTTCTCTCAAGATTATGCCCTTCCTTTCAAATTGTGAAAGCTTCGAACATGAGTCTGTTTTCAGACAATAGCCCAATAGTTGATGAGTTGGGAGTATGGAAAAGGAGTTATTAGATTGTAGCCTGGATTTTCTTTCATATGGAGGTGAGCAGCAGTCCCCTAAAGTCTTGACAGAGGCTTAATGGAGATAGTTGAGGAAAGAGATATATATCAAATTTTAGCCATCTTCTACCATTGATTGCTTCTCTGTGGCTTTTGTTTTGTCCTGCTACCTACTACTGTTTTTATTCATGAAAATGTAGATAGTAATTGAAAACCTGCTTCTTAAATCTCTATCGGGATTAACTCAAGAATGTCTATAATCAGATGCACAACTATGCAAGTGTAAAAGATGATGGTTGTCAAGCGGAAAGGATGCTTCTCCAGGAAAGCTTTGGAGAAGAAAGATAACTATGCAAGACAGATTAGCTGAATCAAGGTTCTCAATGAATCAGTTGAGAAAAATCACCACTGCTTAGAATGAAAAAGGGATTAAGGAGATGGATTTTTATTGACTTCAAAGGAACGGATTTTTCTGCCTGTCCCTTACTTGATTTCTGCATTTTACTGGCTTAATAAAGCCAACTTAAATAAACTTTTTGCCAAGTCCATTTATTACTTATTGGCAGAGAGCTGAGGGAGGCAACTTCCCTTGAATGAAAAAAATGCAGAAATCAGATTTACCAACATATGTTTTTTCTTTAGTCTTCAGTTATAGGATAGTTGTGAATTCATATTCTCCGAAATAAAACAAACTGCAAAGTAAAACAGATGTGTCTACTCTCCAAATTTGGTGCTTTCGTTGCAAGATTCTTCTTGACAGCACCACACAACTGTTGCTAATAAAGGAATAGTCTGAAGTAATATAACTGGAGTTAATTTCTCACATGTAGTCAACATTTAAAATGAAAAAGAGCATTTTCATATTTTGGAAAATGTGATAAATATAGTAAAAAGAAATGTTACTGAAAATTTAAAAAGACAACAGAATTTTATAGATGGAGTGTTCAAAGGTTTACAATGCCAGGACTGGATCTGCATTAACCACAATAAGTAGGAAAGCCCTGTCAAAGTCTTCATCCCTTACCCAAGTACACATTTTATAAAGTCACACAGAAGATAGCATTGGCTTGCTTGCTGTAATCTCACAAATTATTCTGGCTTATATCTGGGAAGATCTTAGTCTTTTTAACTAGTACATTTGATCAGTAATTAAATGAAAATGTGATAATATATGTATAGAAACCTTATAACATCTTACTGATAAAATATTTAAAGAGAGTTATCTCACTTCAATGGTATTTTAAATTAGTTGAATAACTGTATTACATTTGAAGATGTACACATTAACCACAAGCCATCTTTGCTTTTCATCACTTTTATCTTTCCTTCAAATGTTTTGACTCATTTTACAAAATTATATTCTCTGCCAGTTCTATTGGGAGGGGAGAACTTTCTGAAGTGCTTTCAACTTTTGGTCCTCACAGAATTATCTTCCTGAACAATTGGGCCATGTATTTACCAGAACCTCAGTCACACACACTCTTTCTTTTTTAATGAGTATGTCTACTGTTGCAAGAGCCTAAGGCATCAGTGAATAGCTAGCTTACAGGACCCTTATAACCATGTCTGTCTGTTGTTTAAGAAAGAAAGGAAACATGGCTTTCAGATTAGAGGTAGATAGAATGTGGCCAAGAATTTATTTTTAAAGAAGGATAAAGAAAGAAACTGGCAGTAAAGTTTAGATGCATTCTATTTCATGTAAATGGAATTGTTTTCCTCCACAAAATCAATGGATAATCAATCTTTTTTCATTTTTTACAATTATTTTGAGATTTGGATAATCAATCCTTTGGTTCCCAAGCTAGCCCCTAAACACCTATTTTACCTGTGACAATAATGAAATCATAACAGAAACACCTTTCAAGCCCAAATCCTGAGCTAGTACAGAAGGTCCCAAAGCTTTAGGAGTTTGAGCCCTGAGTCTGAAACTCGATACATGCTGTGCCTGGCTTAACCCAACCTTGTTCCTTTCTGAGTCTGGAGAAAAATAAGGATATTGTGGATTGGACTGTGTTGGGAGACAGCCATAGCAATATTCTTATGTGAGACACAAGAATGTTTTCCTCATAGATTACGAGAGGAAGTGGAGTGTGAGCCTAGAAATGGATCTAGGGTGTGGCCAGTATGGAACATGCCCTAAGTACCACTTGGGGGATAGAAATGAGCAATTTCTATTCACCAATGCAGTTTCCATTGCCAGCTGTGAGAGATTATTCAACAATTTAAAACTTACTGCCATAGGCACTACTTTCCATAGACACCCCTCTGTATGAACCCAAGCTGATGCAACAGTCCAACTCAAAAGGACAGCCGGTGCAAAAGCAAGGAGGTTGGAGGGAGCAAGTGAGCTCAGAGAACTGTTAGTGGATCACTATGGTCTGAGGGAAGCAGCGGGTACCATTGACGAGGTAGGCAGAGCCTGGTCATGGAAGGCCTCAGGCATAATCATTCAGCACTTACTGAGCCCTTAGTATGTGCCAGGCACTGAGGATATAGTGATAAGCAAAAATAAGCACCAGAGTCTTTATTCTGTATGCAATTAGGAAGTATAAACCCATTGCCATCAAGTCAGTTCCAGCTCATAGTGACCCTAATTGCCCCATAGGGTTTCCAAGGCTGTGATCTTTATGGAAGCAGACTGTCACTTCTTTCTTCTGTAGAGTGGCTGGTGGATTCAAACTGCCAACCTTTCAGTTAGTCGCCAGGGGCTTAACCATTGTGATAGCACTGTTTCTTTTTAGAAAGTTTAGCCAGAGCTTTAAAGGGGGTGAGATAAGTTGTTTTGCCTTTTGGAAACATGATTGTAGTGGTGATGCAGAAAGTGTATGGAGGCAAAGCTGGAAACTGCAGGTTCAAGGTGGTTTTAATATGTCAGACAATACATATGAAGGACAAAAGTGTTAAAGTGGGAATGAGATGGGGAGATGAACAAGTTAGAGAATACAAGCAACAGGATGTGGTAAAGTTGAGAGGAAGAAATCTGGAGTAAGTCTCAGGTTTCTGGATGCTTTAACCAGAACAGAAAAATCTATGGCAGCAGTTGCTGTTCAGTTAGGTCAAAGTATATTTCAATAACAACATTCCTCTCCTAAAAGGAATTCTTCACTAAAGCTGATTCCATGAAAAGACTATGATAGGAGACTTTAAAAAAAAAAAAAAAAAAGTACAGATGAATATAATTCTTCCTGACTGCTGCCTAATTTTCCCTCAAATACTGTCTGTGTTGATCCAAAAAACAACATTTGGTCAAAAAAAAAAAAAAAAAAAAGAAAGAAAGAAAAGTGAAAAATACCCTCTCAGGATGTTTCTGTGTGTGTGATATAATAGATTCCGAAGATCCAGTCAACTGCTGCTAGTTGCAATGTTTTCTTTAAATCCTGTTAAATTATTGTTTTGTTTTGTTTTGCCTAACTACGATAATGTAATTTGAACCCAGTGATAACTTGGCAGGTAAGGAGATATTCTAAGCTGATCCACTAAGTTGATGACCTTGTTGTTGTTGTTGTTGTTGTATGCCGTCGAGTCAGCCCCTACTCATAGCGACCCCTCCTTGGGTTTCCAAGGCAGTATCACTACAGAAGTAGATTGCCCCACCTTCCTTCCGAGGAGTGGCTGGTGGGTTTGAACCGCCAGCCGTCTGGTTAGCAGTCAAGTGCAAGTGCCTTAGGCACTATGCTACCAGAGCTCCTAGAGAAGCTAAAATAAAATGTTAATGTTTCTTTAGGTTTATATCCCCATTTCCTTCTAAAAAGCAGTCGTAGTGACTGATGAAAAGAAATTTACTGTCTGTCACCAACCAATGTAGAAATTAACCCACAGCGGTCATGACCCTCAAATAATACCCTCATGGCATGTGTTCCAAAAACAAGTAGAATTCCCACAAATTTTATCTCCTGAAAAGAAATGCAGAACTGAGAAGGGATCACCTGGTTTTTTAACTACAACATCCTGAATAAATGTCATTACACATTCAAGCCCATCAGGAATACTATGAGGCTTGAGTGCTCAAAGCAACATGTAGCTAGCATCTGCCAGCTGAACATTACTCTGGCCTTTGGATTTTCTTAGCCCGGAGACTCAATGGCTGGATGCTGCTGGATTCTTGCTATATGCCAGGTGGTGATAGAAAGTACCAGAGGCATATTACATCCCATTTTCCCTAATGAATGTCCTTGATTTGTTTAAAATTATTCTCTTCTCTGACCAGCTAATATTTCTGAAACCACTTCCTATATTCAGCTGAGTTGAAGAGATTATTATTCTCATTGAGGGATTTCCCCCAGCTTAAAAAGTGGCTAATATTAGCTTCTAGTCTCTTAAAGTTTAGGTTCTGTAAGTCCACTATAGGAGTTCTGGTGATGCAGTGTTTGAAACATTTGACTGCTAACCAAAAGGTCAGTGTTTCAAACCCACTGACTGCTCCATGGGAGAAAGATGAAGCAGTCTGCTTCTGTAAAGATTTACAGGCTTGGGAACCCAATGGGGGAGTTCTACTCTATCCTATCGGGTTGCTATGATTGCAGTGAGTTTACGTCCACGGTGGTGTAGTGCCTAAGGCATCCGACTGCTAACCAGAAGGCTGGTGGTTCAAACCCACCAGCCACTCCTTTGGAAGGAAGGTTGGGCAATCTACTTCCATAGTGATATTGCCTCAGAAGCCCAAGGAGGGATCTCTATGAGTTGGGTCAACTCGACGGCACATAACAACAACAATTAAGTCCACTGAACTGGGTAGAATTCTGTGTTCTGCTCTGCATGTGTGCTGTGCAGTCAAGTTCAATGCTCTAGACCACATCTTAGTTGGGATTATAAACCGTACTCTATTTTTCTCTGAACCTCAGGTTCCCAGCACACTGCCTGGTATAGAGTAGGTACTTGTGTAGTTTATAGGTAAAATGGATGAATACTGGATTAATTTAGTTTTAAACTAAGGCCTTTACAAAAGTAGTTTGTGATATATAAAAGATAAAAATAAATGATAATAATAATAAAGTCCAAAACCCACTGCCATCAAGTCACTTCTGACTCATAGTAGCCCTTTAGGACAGAGTCGAACTGTCCCATAGGGTTTCAAGTCTGTAAATCTCTCCAGCAGCAGACTGCCTCATCTTTCTCTTATGGAGCTGGTGGTGTGTTTGAACCTCAGACCTTTTGGTTAGCAGCCAAATGCTTTAAACACTAAACAACCAGACCTCCGAATAGGTAATTGTTTAGCCAAAAAAATCATGTCTTCTCAAGTACTGGTTAGTTTTCTGAGACCAACTTTTCAAAAAGACCTCTTAACAAATATCTCCCCATGATTAGATTATTCCTGTTATCAATTAGGATTCTCCCAGTTTATGAGAGATTTTCATTTATATAGTGTCATGAAAATGGCTTGCAGAAAGATTAGAGATAATATTAATGGCTAAAACCAGGTGATAAATGCATGTGAGTCTGTTCCAAGTAAACACAAGATCATAGGTGCACAGCCTGTGTTGACTAGCAATAGTTTAAGAATGTTACACAACTCCTCGGTAACAGTAGAATTCTGTTACAGTAAAATGGATGGTAAAAATCCATTTTTAGTTCTTTGTTCATCAGGGTAGCTCTTTGCTTCACACAAAATTTTGAAGGTGGCCTTTGATGACACCGTAACACATCCCAGGTTAGATTCATCCTCAGGCCCAAAAGTGGCAGGGAATATGGGCCATGGTTGACCACTGGTGTGGTGGTGGTGGTGATAGTGGAGAGGATGACTCTGCTGGTACATACATGAATGGTGCTGCTCTTAGCTGAACCCCTCTGTGACAACACAGAATGTCAAAGGGCATCATTCCAGAACAAAGCTGACTGAAGAGTCATTTCCTTTAGGCCAGGGACAATTGGGGCTTTTTGTGGTGTCAGGCCATAAGTACTTTGTCTTGAAAGAGTTAAGCACATTATCTTAAATATAAATGATATTTGCATGACTCAACAAACAAGTTAGAAAGGATTTTGAAACTGGAAGGGTAACACCTTTGTGTCCTGAAAGACTTTTAAAATCATAATTTGGGAGGAGAAAATGAGGAATTTCTAATGCAGAGCCGATAAAGCTCTCACTTTCCACCTAGTTGTTGTGGTTGTTTGAAACTAAGACTTACATTAAACAAATGTTAAATCTTAAATTACTTTTAAATTATCATTTAATGTTAAATGACTTTTCAAGTGTTCTCGGGGACAAAAAGACCTTTTATCAAATTATATATTGTTTAAATTATTTGCGTTAAATTTATAGCTAAATTATTTTAGTTTATTAACGATAAGATGGGAGCTCTGGTAGCATAGTGGCTAAGGCACTTGACTGCTAACCAGAAGGCTGGCGGTTCAAACCCACCAGCCACTCCTCGGAAGGAAGGTTGGGCAATCCTACTTCCGTAGTGATGTTGTTGTTGTTAAGTGCCGTCAAGTCGTTTCCGACTCATAGCGACCCCATGCACAGCAGAACGAAACACTGCCCGATCCCGCACCAGCCCCACAATCCCTGCTATACTCGAGCCCATCATCGCAGCCACTGTATCAATCCATCTCGTTGAAGGCCTCCCCCTCTTTCGTCGACCCTCCACCCTACCAAGCATGACATCCTTCTCCAGGGAATGGTCCCTTCTTACAACATGACCAAAATAGGTGAGACGAAGTCTGGCCATTCTTGCTTCCAAGGAGCATTCTGGCTGCACTTCCTCCAGGACAGATCTGTTAGTTCTTTTAGCAGTCCACGGTACTTTCAGCATTCTTCGCCAGCACCACAACTCAAAAGCATCAACTCTTCTTCGGTCTTCCCTATTCATTGTCCAGCTCTCACATGCATACAAGGTGATTGGAAATATCATGGCTTGTGTCAGGCGCACCTTAGTCCTCAATGAGATATCCTTGCTCCTCAGCACTTGAAACAGTTCCTTCGCAGTTGACTTTCCCAATGCTACACGACGTCTAATGTCCTGACTGCTGCTTCCGTTGGCATCGATTGTAGAACCAAGCAATGTGAATTCCTTGACAACCTCAATCTTCTCTCCATTGATTGTGATGCGGCTCATTGGTCCAGTTGTGAGGATTTTTGTTTTCTTTATGTTGAGATGTAATCCATACTGCAGACTGTATTCTTCAACCTTCATCAGTAGGTGCCTTAAGTCATGCCTCGGAAACCCAAGGAGGGGTCGCTATGAGTCAGGGCTGACTCGAGGGCACATAACAACAACAACAACAACGATAAGATAAGGTCCACACCAAACCAAACTCACTGCCAGCAAGTCGATTTCAACTCATAGTGACCCCTCCTTGGGTTTCCAAGGTGGTTTCTCTACGGAAGTAGATTGCCCAGTTTTCCTTCTGAGGAGTGGCTGGGGGATTTGAATCGCCAGCCTTCTGGTTAGCAGTCAAATGTCCACAGAACTCTGGTAACATAGTGCCTAAGGCACTGACTGTCCTTCACCATCCTCACAGTTGTTGTCACATTTAAGCCCATTGTTGCAGTCATTGTGTCACTTCATCTCATTAAGGGTCTTCCTGTTTTTTGCTGACCCTCTGCTTTATCAAAGGAGCTCTAATGCTGTAGTGGTTAAGGCAGTTGGCTGCTAACCAGAAGGTCAGCAATTCAAACCCACCAGCTGCTCCATGGGAGAAAGGTGAGGCAGTCTGCTTCCATGAAAACTGATAGCCTTGGAAATCCAGTGGGAGTTGCTGTGAGTTGGAATGCACTCAATGGGAGTTTGGTTTTTTTGGTTTTCTACTTTACCAAATGTAATACTCTCTCCAGGGACTGATCAATCCTGATAACATGTCCAAACTACATGATAGTATCTGACATATTAAGTTTTTAATAAATATTTATTTCATTCATGAATAAGATAAAGTAATGGGAACTGGAAAAATTAGTAGGGAGGGAAGAAAGAAGGAAAGAAAGGATGGAGGTTGGTTGATTTTTTTTTTTTAAATAAATATAAAATGGATAATATAAATGGGTAAATATTAAAGGATTTAGCATCTTTTTTTTTTTTACCTTAAAGACAAAGTATGTAAATCTTAATATTATGAAAGGGATTTTCATAAGGAAAATGAGACAAAACTGATTCTTTTTCCTTTGTGAATAAAATAATAACTAGAATTAATTATTGTTGATGTTGTCATTTGCCATGGAGTTGGACCCGACTCAGTGATGCCTCCTTGGGTTTCCGAGACAGTATCATTATGGAAATAGATTGCCTAACCTTCTGAGGAGTGGCTGGTGGATTTGAACCGTCAGGCTTCTAGTTAGCGGTCAAGTGCCTTAAGTAAGCACTATGCTACCAGAGAATTAATTATTGGTGATCAGTACTTAGGTTCTATTTGAAATCATGACACTAGCAGTGTCAGATATCAGAATGAGGCACAGAAGGAAGTGGTGGTAATACCTTTCTTTAACAATGTTAGTAATAAGTCATCATCAGGTGGGTGACTCATCTCATTTCTCCCTTACAGAGGAAAGGGATTTAAAAGATCATCTCCCTTTCATTCTGTAGTTGAGAAAACAAAACGTGGTGATTTACTAACTTCTAGGCACAGAGCCAAGACTAGAATTGACAACCCCAAATGCCAGTCTGCTATAGCACACAATCCCCTTCAGAGACATTTGAACTCATCAATCAATGCTTATTACATACTACATACATACTAAAGCAGTATCCACATATAAAGCTAAATGATGTACTGGATTAAGACAATCACCTAAGGATTATGGACCAAAAAGAAAAGCAACCTCTATGTGGGTGAAAACATTAGCTGTGACTCAGTGTGCCTCATTTTGGTATCTAACACACTTAGTGTCATGATATCAAATAGAATCTAAATACTGATCACCAATAATTAATTCTAGTTGTTATTTTATTCACAAAGAAGAAGGAATCAGTTTACTCTCTATTTTCCATATAGTAACTGTGATAGTTGGAGCTGTATGTCAACTTGGCTGGACCCCAGTTGTGGGTGGTTGTTCCCATGATGGGATCAGATGACTGAGTTCTGAGTGGCCGGTCTGCCCAAGGGGAGTTTCCCTAGGGGTGTGGCCTGCTTGCAATGATA
>NW_006921662.1:6278718-6289032 GCF_000298275.1 Orycteropus afer afer
GCTTCTATACGCTTGTGAGCCATTTACCTAAGATAAATCTCTCTCTCTCTCTCTCTCTCTCTCTCTAAATATATATATATATATATATATATATACCTTGCTGGGTATTTTTTGTGTTTCTCTAGAGAACCCAATCTAACACAGTAACCCCATGTGCAACAGACCAGGCTCAAAGGAGGGAATGGTCCTCTGCCATCCTCATGATTAGTTGCATGTTGGACTCCTGTGATTTTCATTGGCTGATTTTAGGAAGTAGATCTGCTGAAACCTGTTCAGCATCATAGCAGCACACAAGCTTCCATTGACAGATGTGTAATAGCTGTGTGGGAGGCACCAGGAATCGAACCCAGGTCTCTCACATGCTACTGCTACTACTGCTCACTGCTGTCTAGCTGTCTAGTCAATTCGACTCATAGTGACCCTCCTTGGGTTTCCAAGGTGGTGTCACTGCGGAAGTAGATTGCCCAACCTTCCTTCCAAGGAGTGACTGGTGGGTTTGAACCTCCAGCCTTCTGGTTAGCAGTCAAGTGCTGCAGGTGAGAAATCTACCATTGAACCACCACTGCCCCCAGGTGAATGCATAGGGAACTGCTGTACATGATCCCCCAGGTTCATATTCTGAATAATTGTAAAGCTTTTTGCTTCTCTCTGGTTTCTAAACACATACAAATTTTTTCTTTCATTTGGTTTCCTAAATATGTCGTATGTGGTATTGTCTCCATGTGAACTCTGGGTCCCACAGCTACCATGAGGTTGAAGAAAGCATTTGCCCCATAGTATTGGTACTTCCCTCTCCAAAGGATTCCTACTTATTTAAGTTTATTGTCGTATCTTACCAGGAACTCTGGTTGTGTAGTAGTTAAGTGCTCAACTGCTAACCAAAAGGTCAGCCGTTCCAACTCACTAGCTGCCCAGTGGGAAAAAAAAAAAAAAGTAGCAGTCTGCTCCTATAAAGATTTATAGCTTTGGAAACCCTGTAAGGCAGTTCTACCCTGTCCTGTAAGTTCACTATGACAATGAGTTTGGTTTTTGGTTTGATCTTATCTTAGGTTTGACGTTTTCTTTGGAATATTCCCTGAAAGTTAGGAAACCTAGATGATCATAAACTTTAATTATTTACTCATACCCATGGCTGTTTTAACTCTTTGTGATGTGAAAAAGTGAAAAATAAGCAAAATCAACTTGATGACCATCCTTTTCCTCTTTGATGGTCATCAGTATGAAAAACCCTAAAGTAAAAACAGAAAAGCCAATGTATCCATAAGGTTCAGGCTGATGAAGCTTCTTGGTGGGTGTGTGTGTGTGGGACGGGTGGTGTTAGTAAATTGTCTTCAGATGGCACCTTCAACTTTCATAAAGAGTTTGACAGTGACTCTGTTTGTGCAACATGATGTTGACATTGTAAACAGGAAATAAAATTCACTGTGTTTACTACCTGAAAAGTGTATTTAAGTATTTAGTATTTTAAATACTAAAAGTGTTTAGCATTATTTTGGACTAAGGAAATTTATTTGCAGTGATCAATTTTCCAATAGTCTTTGGTATCTGGCATGGCAAGTATTTTTCCTTAGATGAATTTGACCTAGCAATTCTTCTATTTTGACACTTAAACAAAGGTCTAGCCCTTCCTTGCTTTTTCTTTGCCTAAATAAGCCATTTTTCCTCCTGGCTTTTGATGTCAGAACCTGGCCAGGATGCACTGTCAAAGTTCCGTATAGAGCAGCTGGTAATGCAAAATGCCCATAGAGAGACTGGTATCACGTATCTTAAACCCAGCCAGGGTCCATATGTGCAACGTAAGACTCTAGCACAAATACAGACAGTCCCCAGGTTACTATCAAGATCAGTTACTAACTGCATTTTTTAAGAATTTGTAGGTAAGTCATAACAGGTGCATACGGTTCTTCTTTAGCCTTACTTTAGTGCTCTGATGGCAAAGTGGTTAAAGCATTTGGCTGCTAATTGAAAGGTTGGCAGTTCAAACCCAGTAGCCATTCCGAGGGAGAAAGATGAAGCAATCTGCTTCCAGAAAGGTTTACAACGTTGGAAGCCCTCTGGGGCAGTTCTACTATGTCCTAAAGCGTCACTACAAGTAAGAATGGAGTCGGCTCTCAAAGCCTTTTCAAAGATTTAAAAGCTACATATGCAGTAAATGAAAGTAATTGTGTTCAAGAATGTGTTGTGAGTAGGGGTTGGTTCATTCAAAGTGAGGACAAATTTAAACAGCATTAAAGGGCAAGTAGGAGTTGTCTGTAAGTAACCCTGGGTCTGCTTGTAAATCACAGATAGCAACTTTTTTTTATAACCATCAGGACTAAATATATGTTTGTAATATGTTTGTATGTGTGTTGCTCAAGTTGATTCCAACTCATGGTGACCTGATGTCTGTCACAGTAGAACTGTGCTCCATAGAATTTTCTTTTTTCTATCTTTTTCTAACTTTTTGTGATTTGGGAAAGTTTACAGAGTAAATTCATTGTCCATTCAAAAGTTCATGCACATTTTGTTTCCTAACATTGATTGCAATCCCCACAGTGTAACAGCTCTCTTCTGACTTCCTCCTCTTGGTTACCTTT
Organism: Orycteropus afer afer; assembly: GCF_000298275.1. NCBI lineage: Eukaryota > Metazoa > Chordata > Mammalia > Tubulidentata > Orycteropodidae > Orycteropus > Orycteropus afer. The sequence goes on from NW_006921662.1 coordinate 6,281,295, forward strand.
TTCCCTGTGTCCTTTCCTGTGCATTCCTGCCTTCTGAGTTTTCTCCCTGCTCAAATGCTACCCTTCTGATCTTCCATGGTTGATTGTTCTAAGGAGTGCACCTCCCTGGTGTAACTGTTCACCTCCTAGGCCTGTATGTTGTTTGGCTGAAGGGTAAGCCACTGGAGTGAGTTTAATTCAACACTGGAAGGGTGACTAGAGGCCATAGTCTTAGAGGTTTCACTTGTCTCTATGAGACCAGTAAGCCTGGTCTTTTTTTTATGATTTTGAGTTTTGTTCCACAGTTTTTTCCCACTCTGTCCAGGATCTCCAATTTTGATCTTTTATTCAGTATTTGGCAGTGGTAGCTGGGCACCATCTAGTTCTTCTGCTCTCAGAGTCATGGAAGCTGAGGTTCTCATGGTCCACTAGTCCCTTATACTAATGTTTCCATGTGTCTTTGATTTTCTTCAATCTACTTTGCTCCAGATGAGGAGAAAACTAAATTTGCATCTCAGATGGCTGTTTTGCAAGCTTTTAAGACCCCAATCACTACTCACAAAGTAGGCTGTAGAACAATGTTTTTGTATGCTATGCTGTGCCAATTGAGCTTCATGTCCCCAAAGACTATGGTTCTGAGCCCACAGGCCCAGTGACTCCCTCCTTCAAGGCATTTGGTTGTGGCTAAGACATTATCATAACTTTGTCCCCGGTTTGCTCTATTTTATAGATAGATAGATAGATAGATAGATAGACATTCTATAGCACAAACAAATATGAAGAAGTATCATCTGTCAAACCTATGTATGGTCATTGGTATATTCCTGTTTGCCCACATTTATGTGATCATCTTACCTGTCTACTCATGTATCTACCTGTAGATTAATGCTTATTATACTGATATTGCAGTATTGTATATGTAATAATATTTACCTTTGTTGTCTGTACCTTTGTGCACCTCTCTTTGTCTTCCTTTTCCTTAGTGATATTGTGCTAATCACCCACTCTTGGTATATTGCCTTTCCCTTCACCCAAATCAATACATGTCTTTACCTAGCTAATAATTTTCCTTTCCTTTCTTTCCCAAACAAAGAAGTTTTCCTTCCTTGTTTAAACCTCTCCTTGACTTTTTACAATGGTGGACTCATGCAATATTTATACTTCTGTGATTGACTTATTTCACTCAGCAAAATGTCCTCCAAGTTCATCCACCTTATGAGGTGTTTTAAGAATTCTTCATTGTTCTTTAATGTTGCACAGTATCCCATTATGTGTATTTGCCATAGTTTGGTTATTCATTCATCCATTTATGGGCACTTAGGTTTTTTCCCATCTCTTTGCTGTTGTGAATAGTGCTGTGATGAACATAGGTGTGGATTTATCTATTTGTGCCCCACCAGGATGTACAGCTGATAATGGGATTGCTAGATCAAATGGTATTTCTAATTCCAACTTTTTAAGGATGTGCCGTACCATTTTCCACAGTGGTTGAGTCATTTTACAGTCCCGCCAGCAGTATATGAGAATTCCAATTTCTCCAGACCTTTGCTAGCATTTATTTTCTGTCTTGTTGCTATTACTGCTGGGGTGAGATGATATCTCATTGTTGTTTTGATTTGTGTCTTTCTAATGGTAATGATCATGAGCATTTCTTCATGTGTTTATTGACCACCTGAATATTTTCTTTGCTAAAGTGTCTGGTTATGTCCTCCCCTCATTTTTGAATTGGATTGTTTGTCTTTTCGATGTTGAAATGTTGAAGTTTTCTATACATTTTAGAGATAAGTCCCTTGTCAGAAATGTCATTGCCAAATATTTTCTCCCAATCTGTGTGTTCTCCTTTTAGACTTTTGAAGACATCTTTTGATGCACATAAGAATTTAATTTTTAGAAGGTCATAATCATCTAGTTTATCTTCTGCTGTTTATGCATTTTTGTGAGACTTCCTACTTTGTTGTTCTTCTTCAGTAGTGCTTTGCTTGTCTGAGGTCTCTTTCCTTTCTCTATAAAATTAGTGATTGGTTTTTCCATGTTTTAAAGAATGTTGACGGAAATCTACATTGGGATTATATTGAATCTATAGATTGCTTTGGGTAGATTTGATATTTACAATGTTTAGTCTTCCTATCCATAAGCATGGTATGTTCTTCTATTTATGTAGATCTCTTATGGTTTTTTATAGTAGTGTTTTGCAGTTTTCTTTGTATAGGTCTTTTGTGTCCCTGGTAAAAGTTATTCTGAAGTATTTTATCTTTTTGATAGCTATTGTAAGTGGTATTGATCTCCTTTTCAGAGATCTCTTTGTTGGTGTAGAGGAATCCAACTGATTTTTCTGTGTTAACCTTGTATCCTGCCACTTTGCTAAGTCTTTCAATTAGTTCCAATAGTTTTCTTCCTAAGTATCCTGGGGTTGGTTTGTTTGTTTGTGTATAGTATTGTATCATCTGCACATAGAGATAGTGCTACTTCTTCTTTGCCAATTTGGATGTCTTTTAGTTCTTTGTTTTCCGTTATTGCCCTGACTTCCAATACAATGTTGATAGAAGTGGTGATGGAGGGCATCCTTGTCTGATTCTTGTTCACAGGTGGAATACTTTCAGTCTCTCTCCATTGAGAATAATGTTGGCTTTTGTTTTTCTGTATATGCCCTTTATTATGTTGATAATTTTCCTCTCTATTCCTATTTTGCTGAGAGCTTGTGTCAGGAATGGGTGCTAGATTTTATCAAATGGCTTTTCTGCATTGATTGATATGATCATGTGCTTCTTTTCCTTTGTTTTATTTATATCATGGATTGTTATTGTAATGTTGAATTATCCATGCATACTTGGTATGAATCTCACTTGGTCATAGTGTATTATTTGTTTATATATAGTGTTGGATTCTCTTGGCTAGGATTTTGTTGAAGATTTTTGAATCTATATTCATAAAGGATACTGGTCTGTAATTTACCTTTTTAATGGTGTCTTTAGTTCTGGTATTAGGGTTATGCTTGCTTCATAAATGAATTTGGGAGGATTCTATCCTTTTATGTGTTCTGGAATAGTTTGAATAGGATTGGTGTCAGCTCTTCTCTGAATATTTAGTAGAATTCTCCAGTGAAGCCATCTGGGCCAGGAGATATTAATTAATTAATTTATTTATTTATTTATTTTAATGTCCTGTTATATTTCTTCTTTTTTTTTATGGGTCTGTTCAAATTTTCTAGCTCAGTCTGTATTAGTTTAGATAAGTAATGTTTCTAGAAATCAGTCCATTTTTTCTAAGTTTTCAAATTTGTTGGAGACAGTTCTTCATAGTATCCTGATAGTCTCATTTTTATTTTGGTTGGTTCTGTTTTGATGCATCCATTTCATTTCTTGTTTGTATTATTTGCATCTTCTCCTTTTCCTTTGTTAAGTTTTCCAGTGGTTTGTCAATTTTATTAATCTTTTCAAAGAAAAGAAAATCCTGCGTGGAGTTGTCTATTTCTCTTTTCAATTCTGTTAAAGTTTGATTTATGTATTCTGGGGCTCTTTCGTTGAATAAGGGGCTCTAGTGATGCAGTGATTAAGTCATATGGCTGCTAACCAAAAGGCTGATGGTTCAAATCCACCAGCTTCTCCATGGGAGAAAGATGAGATAGGCTGCTTCCATAAAGATGTACAGCGTTGGAAACCCTAAGAGGCAGCTCTACTGTGTCCTGAAGAGTTGCTATGAGTTGGAATTGACTATACGGCAGTGTTTTTTTTTTTTTGTCTTATTGGGTGCAGATATTATTGTTATGTCCTGTTGTGGAACTGATATTTTAATCATTATACAATATCCTTCCTTATCTCTTATGGTGGTTTTTGTCTTAAAGTCTATTTTATCAGAAATTAATATTGCCATTCCTGCTTGTTTTTTACTGACATTTGCTTGAAATATTTTTTTCAACCTTTGAATTTAGTCTATATTTGTTTTTTTGTCTAAGGTGTATCTCTTACAGACAGCATATTGTTGGTTCATGTTTTCTTATCCCTTCTGCAACTCTCTATTTCTTGATTGGTGCATTTAATCCAGTTATGTTCAGTGTAATTATTATAAGCATGAATTTATTGCTGTCATTTTGTTATGCAGTTTTATTTTGTGTGTGTGTGGTGTTGCTGATTTCCTTGTTCCACATAATTTTCTGTGCTGAGCACTTTTTGTTTATGAATTTTATTCTAATATACACTGTTGCTGTTATTTTATTGTTTGCTAACTATTTGTGCCTTTCTTCTTTTTCATTTTGATGAGAAATTTTATTAATTTTCTTTGAGGTTACCCTGTGATTTATTATTTTCTTCCCAAGTTTAAACCAGTCTGTTCTATCTCAAAATCATCTTGACTACCTCTCCATTTGGAAGTTCTGTACCAACACTATTCCCTTTTTGGTTTGTAGTTGTCCTCATTCACCAGCTGCTGTCTTTGGTTCCCTTACAGTCTTGTAAGTTTATTTTAGTTTGGATACTTCTATGTGTGGACTGGTTCCTGGGTTATGTTGGTCTGTTTTTTACAGATTCCTTTTTTTCTATTTATCTGGAAATGTCCTGATTTCATCATTATATTCGAGGGACAGTTTTTCTGAGTATATAGTTCTTAGTTGGCAATCATTTTTCTTTCAGAATTTTATGTATGTCATCCAATGGGCCTTCTCATCTGCATGGTTTCTGTCAAGAAACCAAAGCTTAGTCTAATTAGTTGCCTTTTGTAGGTAACTTTTTGTTTTTCCCTTGCTACTTTCAGGATTCTTTCTTTGTCTTTGGTTTTGGAAAGTTTGATTAGGATATGTCTCAGTGATTTTTTTTTCTTTTTTTTGGCGGGGGGCAGGAGGGAATCTATCCTGATTGGGGTTCATTGAACTTGTTGAATAGATATTTTCTTATTTTTCATCATATTAGAGAAGTCCTCTTCTGATAAATTTTTGACAGTTTTCTCTGTGATTCTTTTTTTTTTTTTTTTCGGTCTCTTCTTTTTCTGGAATTTTGATTATACATAAGTTATTCCTCTTAATGGTGCCCCACATTAGCCTTAGGCTTTTTTCATTTTTTGTTTTGTTTTGTTTTGTTCATTTTTCTGATAGTTCCCTTGTTGTTGTTGTTATATGCCATCAAGTCAAACCCAACTCATAGCAACCCCTCCTTGGGTTTCCAAGGCGGTATCACTACAGAAGTAGATTGCTCAACCTTCCTTCCAAGGAGTAACTTGTGGGTTTGAACCTCCACCCTTCTGGTTAGCAGTCGAGTGCCTTAGGCACTATGCTACCAGAGCTCCTGATAGTTCCCTTAGCAAAGCAGTATTGAGGAGTTGTCTTCAATCTCACTAATTCTGTCTTCCACTGATTTGATTCTCCTCCTTTACCCTTTCAATGCGTTATCTATTCTTGAAATCTTAGTATTAATCTTCTAGATTTCTATTCGCTGTTTTTGTGTGGTTTCTATTTTGTCAGTTCTTGTTATTTTCCTAAATTCTTCTAGAGATTAATCTGTGTTTTCCTTGATTTTGTCAATGTTTCCTCAATCTATCACTTCCATTCCATCGAAGGTACCTAAACATAATTCTTTTGAATTCCTTATCAGGTAGTTCCAATGCCACTTCTTCCTCAGGAAGGTTTTCTGGCTCTGTGCTCTGGTCCCTTGTTAGTACTACTTTATCTTGTTTCTTTGTGTGAACTTAGATTTTTCAGTTGTCTTTGAAACAGTGTGATGCCATTATATTTATATCTTACTGGTGATTATATGTTGGTGTGATTTGCCCAGGTTTTTTCTTTTTTTTTCCATTTTGTTTAGATACATCCAAAAGAGCAGGACTGATGTGCTACTATACTTGCTAGTGGAGCAGCCCTTAGGCCCTCACCACCTGTCTCCTGGTGGGTGTAATAGAGAATGAGAATGTGTACACAGATCTCTGTTAGCTGTTCATGTATATTGGTTGAGAGCAAGATGGGCTGGTATTGACCGCCATCTTTTGCAAAAGCAGGTGGTGGCCTTTTTCCAGTGGGTGGGGCTACAGGAACTGTGGATATGGTTGGGTGATGTCAGAAAAGTTGCTGTTTCCCACCTTCCTGGTCATTAGTGTGGTTGTCCGTGCAGTCCTGAGCAATCAGAGCCCATTATCAGGTTTAAATATTCAAAATGGCTGTGTTGTCAGGCCAGTCAACAGTCCACAGATCCATTTGTGTCCTTACTTGCTGATTTTGTTCAGTTTCTTCTACTAGTAGGTATTTAATCCACTTCTTTATCTTTTCCTTCAAAGTTTAGTGTTCTGGGATTATCCTCTTATCTGTTTCAACTGGTTTCTCATTTATTTGTTGTAGAGGGTCTGTGTAGCTATTCCACCATCTTCCCAAAGTCCTCTGGGTTTTCAAAGACTAATTTTTCAGAAATCATCAGGCACCTCTGGGTAGACTCAAACTTCCAACCTTTCTGTTAGCAACAGAGTGTATTAACCTTTTGAACCACCCAGGGACTCCATATATATACTTGTACACACACACAAGCATAGATACAGAGTTCATTTGAAAAATGAAGCCTTTATCAATGAGCAAAGAATTATAGAGCAACTATTGATCTCACATTTTACTTAAATGGAAAAAACAGAGACTTGTAGAAATGGTAAACATTCATTCATTAAGTATGGCATACAAAAAGCTCTGGGGTTAACATAGCCCAGAAAATCATGGTACTTCAAATAGGTCTCTCTTCTGCTTGGCTATTTTTTTTGTTTGTTTGTTTATTTGTTTTTTGTTTGTTTGTTTTTGCTTTTTTAAGAAAAAATCCTTCTTAATTGCTCCATAGGAAAGATTAATTATGAAGCTACCACCAAGGTTGGTGTGTGCTCACCTATAAGGAGGAGGAAATCACTATGCATACCCTTTTCTCAACTGCTCAGTTGTTTGCTACCTGAGATGGATGCCCTAATCATGCAGAAGAGAGTGTAATTTGGCTGCTTAAAGTGCTTTTCCATGTGCATTTCCAAGTTCAGGTGTCAACTTGGCATTGAAGTGTAAACCATGAACAGGTTGTTCTTCCATCTCCCATGGGGAGAAAACAGTGCAGACTAACCTGATGATGACTGGCCAGTGTGAGGTTGTCTGGTTGGGAAAGTTGCTCTGGCTTGGACTGTGCTCAGGACTACCTTCTCCCTTTTATAGGCTTTGAATTTCCAGTAAGAGTGTCCATGGGAACACAGAGTCACAATGTTCCCTCCCCTCAGTACTTCTAGAGTTGCTTAGAAATATTATAGAACGCATCTTCAAAGTCCTTTCAAAGAAAGGACTGCAGGAGAATTCAAAAAGAAAGAGAATACATTTTTTCACCATTTCTTCAGTGCAGGTTCCAGCAGCTTATTGGTTTGTGCTTAATATCATCAAAGTTGTTAGGTGCTGTGGAGTCAATTCTTGATTCATAGTAACCCAATGTGACAGAGTAAAACTGCCCTCTAGGGTTCCTCAGCTGCAACATTTATGGGAGCAAATCTCCAGGTCTTTTCTACTGTGGAGCTGCTAGGCATGTTTGAACTGCCAGTCTCTCAATTAGTAGCTGAGTGCCTAGCCATTGCACTACCATGGCTCCTTGTCATCAGACTAGGTGTTGTGTGTGGGGAGAATAAGAGAGCATAATTTTAAGGAAAGAAACAGAAACAAAAGCAAAAAAAAAAAAAAAAAAAAAAACTACTGCCATTGAGTCAATTCCAACTCATAGAGACCCCCATTGGGTTTCCGAGGCTAACAAACAATAAAATTTGATCACAAGGGTGA
>NW_006921662.1:6289132-6294691 GCF_000298275.1 Orycteropus afer afer
AGAGCATAATTTTAAGGAAAGAAACAGAAACAAAAAAAAAAAAAAAAAAAAAAAAAAAAAAAAATTCCCTTTTTGCTTTTTTGCAACATTTAATCCAGCAAATAATAAGCGTTCAAATCAAACAATAAAATTTGATCACAAGGGTGAAATTCTGTGTTTGCAGTGCCTAAAGCAAAATGAGCTATCTACTTCATAAGTCAGAGAATGACAGCACAGAGTGTGTTATTTGTTATAAAGCAAATCATCAGCTCACCTAGAAGGAGACATCAGAGTGCCTGTTCCCATTGCTTAGATGACTGCCACCCTAGGAGTGTTGTAAAATCTTGAAATGTTGAAAGGGTTTGAAAGCTAGTGGAAATATATTTGGGCACCACAATTTATGTCTGAATATTAACTTAATTCTGAAACAAATATGGCAATCTGCATGTCATAAAATTCTACTTGCTTGGCATCTGCATAATAGATGGTCTTGGAACAGCAAAAACCAATCATCCCATTGTGTGGTAATAGTCCTTCCTGAGGCTGGTCACCATGTTTGCCTTTTATAGCCTTCATCTAAATATAATTATCCATACACATCTTCACACACTCACATACCATATACATATTTTACCACACACACACACAAACTCACAATGTACTCACACACACTCATATACACACATCCTCTCACACTCACACACACATTATACCATACACACACAGATGCACATCATACACATACTTACATACCACACACAAAAACACTCGCCACCAACACACACAACACCCACATACCACACACTGACACTCAACATTCACACACACCACAAACACACACCATACTCACAACCATATATATATATATATATATATATATATACACACACACCCACCACACACAGTACACACACATACTCACACAACACACACAAACATGCACTATACTCACACAACACATACATAAACACATACCATTCTCACACACACTTACACACTATCTACATCACAGATACACACCACACTTGCACATGTGAGCACACACACAAACATATCACTGACTGCAGTACAAAGTCTAGTGATGCAGTATATTCACCTCACATCTTTGCCCAAATGCATTGGTTAAATTGTTCCTCATGAAGTAAGAGAAGCAAAAGAAATATCCCAAGGTTCTTATTACAATTAGCATTCAGTCACAGTTTTTACCTTCTTATATATGATATTCTAATTTAGAAAAACACTCACTAGACACTTGTCAAATAACTATGCATATCTTCATACTGATGCTTTGCTAATATATATGCAGCTGAGGGTAATGCTGGCAAATAAGCATTTCCTAAAATTTATGTAATCACTTGAAATTCAGAAAGGATTGATTAGCATTCAAGAGATGCCACTGTTCAATATTTACACCATAGAGATTTGGCAGAAGCAAATAATGGCACATAAAGTTGATGCTTGTCTTAATTAAATGCAGTATAATAGGTGTTGTGTGGATTTTTTTTTTTCTACTTTCAGTGAGCAAAGCAGTTAAGCAATGACCAGATATAATTCATTTTGGAGTTCTAAGTTTGAACTTAATCAATACATATTTATAGCCATGGAAGAAGTGATTATCATTTGTTATCAGCTGGCACTAGAATATAATTGCCTAAATAGCATTTACTTAGGCATATTTCTGAGAATAGCTTATGTCTAAAAATATTTATCATATTTTACTTGTTAGTACAGATATCGTCATTTTGGTAACTACTGCTGTTTAGTGGTACAATTTTTCAGAGACATATTGGCCTGGCAAATGGGGAATACCGACGAGGAAAATGAAGTGAGAATGTTGTGTGCTCTGGCTGACGTTTCTCTCTGCTTTGACAGTGCCAACCACTCTGTTAAAATCTCAGAATAAAGTGGCTGTTTTAGTTCTGACTCAAAAAAGTTTGCTCGATTAACGTGGTAGCTCAGAGCACTAGTGAACTCTGGACATCCAGGGCTTTGGGGTCTAGTCTAAGATGGAGCATATCAGTGACTCACACCAGAGTCATTCTTAAGCTTTCCTGCAAGATTACTGATAAAAATCTGATGAGTCCAATCCTGAGTTCTGGCTGTGTTTGGTTAAGAGGGTTAAATTCCAAACAAACCAATCCAAGCCAGGTACAGAGAACCAGCATGAAAGTAAAAGGCTTTTCATCATTTTTTTTTTTTTTAAATAAATTGCATTCCAGAAAATCTATCAAGTACCTACTATGTGCAATGAATGGCACTCTACTAGATAGTGGATGAACTGGCAGCATACAGTTTTTGCAAAGAGTAGAAAACTCCTCAGTATGAAACAGAACTGTACTTTGGACCTTGGAGACATGGTTTCAAATAAAGCACAGGGGACCAATGAAGAGTTCAAAATACAACACACCATCGGCAACATGGTATCTGCCTACCACTGCTTTTTTTTTTTTCTCCCTGTTCTTTCTTTCTAGTAGGCTAATGCATATTCCACACAGATGCTGTTCTCTTCAATCATGTTATATTAATGAGAAAAGCTCTCCTCGATCTTCACATTCATGTTTAGAAATCTGAGCCATGACAAGAATTGGCAAACTGCATGGGGTCACCTCCAGGAGTCTCAGCAATGCACCTAACATGCACACACTGAACTACTCAGAGTTTTGACTGCAACTTTGGTCTCAGTGCTGGAAAGACACCAGATCATAATACATTAACATAGAAAAGAACCTACCAGATTGCCTAAACCTACCACCTCTCATTTCTAGATAAGGAAAATGAGGCGAACAGAGGTTAAGTGACTTGTACATAGTCCTATAGAACCAGCATTTGAACTGAAATGTCCTGATGCCATGCACAAGAAAAGAGCACTGAGATGAGTTTCAATCATCTGAACTACTGCTTTGGTATTCTTCTCAAATTAGACCTAGGTTTTTCTTCGCCATTTTTTTCAACTAAATCTAAACTATCATCACTGTGATGCATAAAAGTAATTTCCCAGAGAAGTAAGGACCACAAGTTACCTTTTATCACATTAGGGCTCAGCTTTGCAGTTCTACTCTGTGTCTTTTGAACTTTGGAAGACAGTAGCTCTCTCTCAGTCACTCACACTTTGTCCCACCTTCATGGGCGTGCATGGAGCTTTTTGCCATCCATAACATGAGACCTGAGTGACAAAGCTGATCTTAAATTAGACAATCCTAACTAATCCTTCATGGAAAACAGCCACCTTCTAATTTTGTCTTATCTTGGTTGGACAGATAAATCGATAGATTCAAAAACAAAACAAAACGTTGCCAAGTGGAACTTGATTCATGGTGGCGCCATGTGGATCAGAGTAAAACTGTGCCCAAAGGATTCTCAGTGCTGCTGGTTTTTTGGAAGTAGATTGCCAAGGCTTTCTTCCAAAGTACCTCTTGGTGGACATGAATCTCCAACCTTTCATTTAGCTGCTGAGAACATAACCATTTGCACCACCTAGAACTCCAGATTAATAGATAATTATATTTAAATTAATCCTTTCCCTTTGTTGTTTGTTCTGTTGTTGTTGTTGTTGTTGTTGTTGTTATGTGCCGTCGAGTCGGACCCGACTCATAGTGACCCCTCCTTGGGTTTCCGAGGCAGTATCACTACGGATATAGATTGCCCAACCTTCCTTCTGAGGAGTGGCTGGTGGGTTTGAACTGCCAGTCTTCTGGTTAGCAGTCAAGTGCCTTAGGCACTATGCTACCAGAGCTCCCATTGTTTGTTCTAAGAGAAAATAAAAAGCTATTAAATTAGTGTCATTATGTAGATTTTTTTTGTTTTTATTTAGGAAGTACTCTTCCCATATATAACATTATCCTTACAATAACTTTAGAGAAAGCCACAAGACTCAGAGTTGCTCAGTGCCCAGACCACATGGCCAGGACTCAGAGAGAGCCCATGCTTCAAGCCTGGTCTCTAACTCCATACCTGCTATCCTCCCTGTCTACCACTCAAGAAAGGAAACTTTAGGATTTGGATCTAGGAGAAGAATAACTCAAGAAGGAAGGAAGAAAAAAGGTAGGCATTCATGACTAATTTCCTGCTTTTGAGGTGATGTGATCTAGTGGTAAAGACTCAATCAAAACCAAACTCACTGCTATTGAGCAATTCCAACTCAGAGCAATGACCCCCATTCAGTTTCCCAGGCTCTACATCTTTACAGAAGCAGACTGCTTTATCTTTCTTCCACAGAGCAGTTGGTGGATGGATTTGAACTACTGAACTGTTTGGTTAGCAGCCAAATCCCTTAACCACTACACCACCAGAGCTCCTTAGTGGTAAAGACTACAGAATTGAGTTTGGATTCTTTTCTACTACATAACCCCAGTTTCCCTGTCTGTAAAATAGGTAATAAGAGTCTATATGAAGTATTGTGTTGAGGATTAAATTTAATAATTAATGTTAAGGACTTAGCATGATTCCTGGCACAAAGTACCTGATAAGTTATTATTATACTCAAAAGCTACATTTATATCTGTGAGAGTCACGTAAGTGAAGGCCTCTCAGTGGGAAATTCCTCTTTTGGGATACGATCCAGATTATTTGGAAAATGGTATGCAGATTACCTGAAAATGAACTTCCAAATGTTAACAATCACTGACATATTAATTCGGTACCAAACCGTAGTTTAAAATCTAGTAACCAATCTCCTGCTAGCAAGAACATTGATCTTCCTGCTATAACTAAAAAAGACACCATTATTGTCTTTTGGGTTTTGAAATACATCAGAGAAAGCAAACTCAAGGCACTTTCCTTTATTTCATCCACCACCAATCCCAAAATCAAACCAAATTCAAATAATCGTCAGTAAGTCCTTGTCCCAGGCTGATGCAGCCCCTGAATGAGGATGTTCTGGCAAAGTGGAGTGGCAGGGCTGGACCCGAGACAATGATTATGCTGGGAAGCTATTCCCTCCCAGATTGCTAAAATGATCAATATTCTATAGCCAATTGCCTTAAATAGGATGTAATAATTCTTTCATACTTGTTAATACGTAGTCTCTTAATCTAGTGATTAAATAGAAATTATGATATTAATCATATAAAATAGAAGATTTCATTCAGAGACCCACAAAAACCAAACCCACTGCCATTGAGTTGATTCTGACTCATAGCAACCCTATTGGACAGAGTAGAACCACCCCTTAGGGTTTGCAAGGCTGTAAATCTTTATGGAAACAGCCTGACTCATCTTTCTCCCATGTTGTGGCTGGTGGATTCAAACTTCTGACCTTTTGGTTAGCAGGCAAACGCCTTAACCACTGCACCACCAGGGCTGCTTTCACTTAAAGAAGCTTCTCTATTTCTATTGGAACTAAAATCCCAGCTAACTTAATTCCTTCCAATAGAGTTGTTGAAATATGACAAATAAAACTTCAGAGAAATTAACTGTATTCTTTATTTAACTACCATTAATCCAAAATAATGATATCCTATTTAATAATAATTACTGTTGTTGTTGTTATGTGCCGTCGAGTCGGCCCTGACTCATAGCGACCCCTCCTTGGGTTTCCGAGGCAGTATCACTACGGAAGTAGGATTGCCCAACCTTCCTTCC
>NW_006921662.1:6302446-6312789 GCF_000298275.1 Orycteropus afer afer
CTCAGGGGTCCAAGATTATCTTCTGTGTCTGTGTTAATTGGTTTCCCTTTTCTTTGTTGAAGAGGGTCTGTGCAATCCTTCTGCCTAGTCCGCCATCTTCGCTTTCCTCCTTCTTCCTTTCTTACACACACTTCCACTTATATTACTTTGTCATTGTTCTGTATGTCCCACAACTAGAATGCCAGCTCTGTTTTCAGTCTGTATTCTTAACACTTGGCACCATGCCTGGAATATTTTGTTGTTGTCAGTAGCTCCAGGGAGTCAGCCCCCTACTTGAGGCAATTCCATGCACGTGTGCACATGTATTTAAACACTACCTGGTCCAGTGTCATCCCATAATTGGTTGCTAATCAGACCACTGTGATCTGTAAGATTTTCATTAGCTGATTTTCAGAAGTAGATTACCAAGTCTTTCTTCCTAGTCTGGAAGCTCCTCTGAAACCTGTTCAGCATTGTAGCAACGTGCAAGCCTTTGCTAACAGATGGCTGGTGGCTGTGCATAATGTGCACTGGCCAGGAATTGAACCCCAATCTGTCATGGAGGGCAAGAATGTTATCACAGAATCACTAGTGCCCTCTCTGGCGACCCCCATTGGGTTTCTGAGGCAATAAATCTTTATGGAAGTAAATTGCCCAGTCTTCCTTCTTTGGAGTGGTTGGTTGGTTTGAACCACCACCTTTCTGGTTAGCAGTCAAATATGCCTTATACACCGCATCACCAGAGCTCCTTCTTGTTGTTGTTGTTGTTATATGCCATCAAGTCAGACCTGACTCATAGAGGCCCCTCCTTGGGTTTCCGAGGCAGTATACTACAGAAGTAGATTCCCCCATCTTCCTTCCGAGGAGTGGCTGGTAGGTTTGAACCGCCAGCCTTCTGGTTAGCAGTCAAGTGCCTTAGGCACTATGCTACCAGAGCTCCTCCAGAGCTCCTTAGTGCCCTCTATAGTTCATATTGTAAAGCAGGATTTGCTTAGCTGGCTGGTTAAGTTATAATGTTGTTGTTGTTATTGTTATGTGATGTCAGGTCAGACCCAACTCATAGCGACCCCTCCTTGGGTTTCCAAGGCAGTATCACTACGGAAGTAGATTGCCCAACCTTCCTTCTGAGGAGTGGCTGGGGGTTTGAACCACCAGCCTTCTGGTTAGCAGTCACATGCCTTAGGCACTATGCTAGCAGAGCTCCTCAGTTATAATAGATCCCTCTTATTATCTATCTTCTATGAGCAGAAAACCTTTTATGCATTGTTTCTAATCCTCAGAGCAAACCTTAGAAGACAAGTATCACCCACTGTCCTGCTTTCCTTTCCTTCCCTGAGATCAAAGAAGTCAAACAACTAGACAGAATCATCCAGCTAGAAAGGAGAGAACTGAGATTTGCACACTTCAGACACCAAAGTCCAGAATTTTCTCCACTACTTATTGCTCTTTTCTGATTAAGTCATTAAGAATATAAACCATCAAGCACTATACAAATGCTTGTGATTTAGGATGATGATAACTCATTCCAAGTAGACCAAGAATCTGGGCAAATTCTGATTCTTCTAGATTTTACTTAAAAGTACAAAGGCTGAGTACTAATCCCACCTTCTTAATGGCTAACAATTCCCCTTTACCAGTTTACTCAAGATTGATTGGCAAGTGTGGTTTCAGCCAGTGCTGCTTTCCAACTTGCCAGTTTTAAGAATGGGATTGCAGGTTTTATCACGTGTCAGAAGCACTACTGACATTACAGGACACTCTACCATCAGGCTGGCCTCTAGACTATATGCAGAATTTCCATTTAATTTGAAAAAGCATTGGTGTCCAAATTCATATATATATTATCTGATATATACAGAGAGAGAGATATCAGATAATGGATAATTTATCAGAAATTCCTAGCCTACATTATTAGCTGATTCTCCCTCCTTTCATATTGCTAACTTCATATTCAAGGGACTCTATGGAATAGAGAGTGAAGATTAAACCATAAATTTGTTTATGCTTTTAAATATTTTAAGAATACAAAAATAAAATGTGAAAAAAAGTCTCATCACATAGTCCTTAGTATGTGTCTGATACTCAGAGTTAGGGTAGAGTTTTAGTAATTAGCAATTTTTAAAACAATATATATATATATATAGTTATTGCTTGCCACAAGAAATTATGGGACAAATTGGATAACCACATGTGCTGGCATTTTTCCAGGGCTACCCATATCAAAAGGAATCGGGGTCCACGAGTACTGTAACAGTATCATTTCTAATTATAACTTCAAGGAACTTCCTCTCTCAAATAGGTAACTGCAGAAACTTATTCTTATCTTACAAAAGAATAAGGCTTTGAGGATTGAAAAATATCCTAATTTTCCCTTTTTGCCTCATGATATGTTTTCCAGATTTCTATGTTGATTCATGGAGCTCTGGAATCCTTAGGAAATCCAGACTCTAAGTCATCATTTTCATTGATCTATATAGTGTTTAACTATATCGTATACATTACCATTTATTGATTCTTTCTCCCTTTGATAGATATTTGGAATTTTTTAGTATCTTTGTTACAAACAATGCTGAAGGAATATTTTTCTATGTGTCTTATTGTAACATATGTGCAAGAATATAAGGTACATTGCTGGCAATCATTTTCAATACTGGAAATCTCCAAATTGTTCTCCAAAATGGCTGTACCAAACTATATTCCCAATAGGGCTAAATGTAAGCTTCCATTTTGCCACATTATCAATGCAATAATTTAATTTTTGTCATTATTTTGTTTTGATTTCCATTTCTGATTACCAGTGAAATTGAGCATCTTTCCATGTTTCCATGAAATACTTGTTCATGTCCTTTGCCCAATGACTTGAATACCTTTTGCCTTTCCTTACTGATTTTAGCCAGTCTATCTGCTATCTATCTATCTATCTATCTATCTACCTACCTACCTACCTACCTACCTACCTATCATTTATTTAGTATACAATCCCTTCCTAGGAGACCTGGTGGCAGTAGTTAAGTGCTTGGTCGCTAACTGAAAGGTTGTGGGTTCAAACCCATGCAGAGGCTCCATGGGAGAAAGACCTAGCAGTCACTAAAAAAGCTACCAACAAAGTCCTAGCCTAGATGACTTCAATGGCAAATTTTACCAAAAATTCAGAGAAAAGTTGGCACCAATTCTACCAAAACTACTCCAGAATATAGAAAAGGAGGGAATACTTCCAAATTCATTTTATGAAGAGAACATAACCCTGGTATGAAAGGCAGGCAAATACACCACTTAAAAAGAAAATTATAGACCAATAACCCTCATGAACATAGACACAAGAATTCTCAACAAAATCATAGCCAATAGAATGCAACAACATATCCATACATGATATATATATCATGACCAAGGGAGCTCTGGTAGCATAGTGCCTAAAGCACTGGACTGCTAACCAGAGGGCTGGCAGTTCAAACCTACCAGCAACTCCTCGGAAGGAAGATGGGGCAATCTACTTCCACAGTGATACTGTCTCGGAAACCCAAGGAGGGGTCGCTATGAGTTGGGTCCGACTTGACAGCATATAACAACAACAACATCATGACCAAAGGGAGTCATATAAGATATGCAAGAAAGGTTCAACATTACAAAAACAACACATTCCATCACATGAATAAAATAAAGGAAAAGAATCACATGATCATGTCAATCAAAGCAGAAAAGGCATTTAACAAAATACAATTCCCATTTCTGATTAAAAAAACACTGAACAAAATAGGAATAGAAGGGAAATTCTACATATATACAAAATGAATGACCAACATTATTTTCAATGGAGAGAGACTATTGAATATAACTGAAAATTCACAAACACCAGAAGACAAAATAGATGACTGGGACATCCTAAAAATTAGATGCATGTATATCAAAACATTTCACCAAAAGAATTAAAAAGAAAATCCACAGACAAAAAAAAAAAAAAAAAAAAAGGCATATTAGACAAAGGGCTAATCTCCAAAATTTACAGAAAACTTCAACATCTTAACAACAAAAAGACAAATAACCCATTTTAAAAATGGTCAGAGGACATGAACAGATACTTCACCAAAGATGATGATACCCAGGCAGCTAACAAATACATGAAGAAATGCTTGCAATCATTAGCCACTAGAGGGATGAAAATCAAAACGACAATGAAATATCATCTCACTCCAGCACTAATAGCAAAGTTCAAAAAATAAGAAAACAACAAATGCTGGAAAGGGTATAGAGAGTCTGGAACCCTCATGCATTCTGGTGGGATTGCAAAGCAGCACAATCACTGTGGAAAATGGTATGACATTTCCTTAAAAAGTTGAAAATAGAAATACCTTATGATCCAGTGATGCCACTAGTAGGTATATGTCATGGAGAAATAAGAGCCATGAAAGGAATAGATATGTGCACACCTGTGTTCATTGCAGCACTATTCACAATAGCAAAAAGATAGAAACAATCTAAATGCCTACCAATGGATGAATAGTTAAATAAACTATGGTACATACACAATGGAATACTATGCAATGTTAAAGAACAATGATGAATTTGTGAAACACCTCATAACATGGATAAACCTAAAGGATATATTATGCTGAGTGAAATTAGACAATCACAAAGGACAAATATTGTATGAGATCACTATTGTCAAAAGTGAAGGAAAAGTATTTCACACAAAACAAAATATTCTTTGATGGTTACCAGGGGTAGGACGAGAAGGGAGGGTAAACCACTAACTAGAGGGTAGACATATATCAACTTGGGTGAAGAAGAAAGCAATAAGAAAGGGCAAAAAAATTGGGGAAGGGACCCAAAACTTTTTTCTTCTTCTGTCTAAGATGGCAATGTGATTACCCAGCTCTGTGTGAAAAGGCCAGCCATGAGGGTGCCGCTTCCATGTTTTCCTGGGCTCCTATGGGAACTCAGTGTCATTTTCTGGTATTATTGTGAAAATAGGCTGGGACAGTCTGCAGCTTCAAGTTACTGAATCCTTTAAAAAATCAGGCAAGAGCTTCAGTCTTTGAAGTCATGTTCCATTTGGGAAGTAAGATCCGGATTATCAGGAAAAGCTCAGGAGGTCAGACTATTATGATAATGTTCTGCCAGTACAGTTGCTGTTCACAATGTCATATCATTTGGAACTCTGTGGAAACTCATGGCAGGGCTCCCACCTCAACAGATACTTTCTCAGTTTGACAAACAGGGCAGCAATAGGGTAAGAGAGTTGAAAGCACCTGTTGTTGTTTTTGTTGTTATATGCCTTCAAGCCAGACCCAACTCTAGTGACCCCTCCTTGGGTTTCCGAGGTGATATCACTACAGAAATAGATTGCCCAACCTTCCTTCCGAGGAGTGGCTGGTGGATTTGAACTGACAGCCTTCTGGTTAGAGTCAAGTGCTTTAGGCACTATGAAAGCACCTAGACAGCTGAAATTTTTTCAAATTTATCAGACAATGAGGGACTGTGATACATTGAATGTGGTAATATGGGATAGACTGCTGCATGATTTTTTTCTCCTTTTATGTCTTTATAATCAGTTTGGATAATCTTTTTTTTTTCTTTCTTTCTTTCTAAGAGAATCTTAAAAGCTCTTTGGATATTTTCTATAAGATGTGACGTAAAATGTCAGGATATTATTGTCCTTGGAGAAATGCTGTTTTCTCACTCTAAAGAATCACCAAGAAATTGCTAATTTCTCACTCAAAGGACTCCAGGAGGATTGGGCAATCTACTTCCATAGTGATACCACCTCAGAAACCCAAGGAAGGGTCGCTATGAGTCAGATCCAACTCATGGCAGTGAGTAAGAAGTCCTGGTGGCACAGTGATTAAGCACTGGGCTGCTAACTGAAAAGCCAGCAACTGGATCCCATCGGCCACTCCATAGGGAAAAACAAAAAAGAAAGACCTGGCAATCTGCTCCCATAAAGATTACAGCCTTTTTGTAAAGAAAACCCTATGAGGCAGTTCTTTTCTGTCACATGGAGTCATTATAAGTTGACAATCATGGCACCTAACAACAGCAATCCCTTCCTGGTTATATTCATTGCAAACATTTTCTCCCAGTTTGGCTTTCCTTTTCACTTTATTTATGTGTCTCTTCCAAAAAAGTAGTCACATTTATCAATATTTTCCTAAGTGGTCATTATTTTTTTGTCTTCCTCAAGAAATCCTTACCTCTTGTTGAAGTCACAGTATATATGCTCTGTTATTTTTTTCTCAATTAAACCTTGCTTTTCATATTTGGATCTTTAATATGCCCCAAAATTGTTTGTGTGTGTGTTATGAGGTGAAGGTATATTTTTCATTTTATTTAATTCCCATATAAGTAGTCAAATGTCCCAACACTATCGAATAATCTTTTCCAGTACTTTTAATGTCAACTCTCTTATATCCTCAAAATGCATTTCTGATTTGCTTATTTTGTTCCATAGGCAAATTAATTATCTCAGTGCTAATTCCACACAGTTTTAAGAATTCTTGTAAAAAGTGTACATCTCTTTTATTTCAAAACAATCTTAATTATTCTTGGGCTTTTGCTCATCCTTATAACTTTTAGGATTGACTTGCTGTGTTACACAAAGAACCTGCTTTGAATTTTGTAAAGATTGATTTGGGGAGAAGTGTCATCCTTGCAAAATTGAGCCTTTCCCATCCATGAACATGGTATATCTTTCTTTTAATCCAGTGTACATTGTATTCTTCAGTAAAACTTTGTAATTTTCTCCATAAAGTTATTGCCTATCATTTGTTACAATTTTATTCTAGCTATTTTATTGAGTTTGTTGTTATTGTAAATATAACATTTTTTCTATTATATATTTTAATTGGTCAATGCCTTGTAATTGATTTTTTTCATAGACAATAACATTGTCTGCAAGTAAATACAGTTATATCTCTGCCTTTCTGGGTTTTTTATTTCTTCCTTGTCTTATTTTATTGATTACACAATGTTGGTCAAAGCTGATAACAGGCATTCTTGCCTTATTCCAATCCTTAATAAAAATGCTTGAAAAGACTTACAATTATTATAGGTTTTGAATGAATACCCTTTATTAGGTTATAAAAGTTCCTTTCTATCCCTAGTTTACTAAGGTTTTCTTTATCATTAACAAGTATTGACTATTATCAAAATGCATTTTTTTTTATAAATTGGGGTATATTTATTGAGATGGTCTTATATTTTTTTCCTCTATAGTATGGTTGTGAGTGTAACATAAATAATGAGTCCATGGGTGGTACAAATGGTTAACCACTCAAGTACTAACCAAAAGGTTGGTGGTTCAAATCCACTGAGAGGTGTCTGGGAAGAAAGCCAGACAAATTACTTATGAAAAATTAGCCATTGAAAACACTACAGAGCACAGTTCTGCTCTGAAACATATAGAAATGCCATGAGTTAGAACTTACTAAATAGCAACTGGTTTTGTTTTTGTTTTTTTTGGTTATAAATTATAACATAAATATAATAAAAGCAGACTTGCAGTACTAAGAAAAATCATACTTGATCACGATAAACTATTTTTAATAAACTACTAAATTCTGTTAGTATTTCATTATACTGGAGCTCTGGTGGCATAGTGCCTAAGAGATGTGACTGCTATCCAGAAGGCTGACACTTCAAATCCACTAGCTACTTCTTGGAAGGAAGATTGGATGATCTACGTCTTTAGTGACACATTGGAAACCAAGGAGGGGTCTCTATGAGCTGGATCTGACTTGATGGCAGTGAGTTATAATGATACACATTATACTTAAGTATAATAATATACTTAAGATATCACTTAAGAATTAAAGTGATATCTAATTCTTAAGTGATGTCACTTATTTCTCTTAAGTGATATCACTTAATGCTCTTAAGTAATATCATTCTATTATTTTATTTTCTTGTGTTATAGTTTTCTTTCATTTTAATTTTTAATATTTTTGGTGCCTTCTTTTTTAATTTCTTCATCAGTCTTTCTAGATTTATTAGCCTTCTTTAAAAAAAAGTTTAACTGTTGATGATCTTTTATTTTTTCTTTGCTTTCTATTATAATGTAGGCTGTTCTTTATTGTTCTGCTATGCTCATTGTAGCTTCTTAAATTAAGTGTTCGGTTAATTCATTTAGTTATTTGGAATGAAATCATTTAGTGTTAGAAAGTTGCTTCTTGCCACAACATTGACTGTACCTGCAGAAATTTTGGTGTGGGGTATTTTCAGGGACATGCAGGGTTGCTCCAATTTGTACAGGTCACACAAAACTCTCGGAGGCAGCATTCACATCATAGTGTATGTTAACAGTATCCCTTATAGTTGTATGGTGCACAGCCAGAACAACCATATGTGGTGGTCCTTTACTCAGATCTAGATTGAAAAATAAGTGGAGGTTTTGATTCTTTTCATTTTTGGATTCTAAGTTGATTGTATTATGGTGTTATGCGTATTATTGTTTCCTTGAAATATGCTGAAACTTCCTTTGTGATAGGATATTTAGTTGATTTTTATAAATGTGCTATGTATACTAAAAAAACCCAAAACTCTACTTGTTAAGTATTGAGTATTATTTGAAGTCTCTAAGTGTTGCAAATAGTTAATGCTCTGAACTATTAAACAGAAGATTGTAGTTCAGTGCACCCATTGAAAACCCTATGGAACACAGTTTTACTGTAACACACATGAGGTCTCCACATGGAGTCAAAGTCGACTCCAAGGCAAATGGTTAACTGGGATATTATTTATTTATATTATTCTTGATAATTTTGTTTGTATTATTCTTTTCTTAGTGGATTATTTTTATTATTATTATAGTGTTCCTCTTTTGTCTATGACTGTTATCACCTTACTATCTGTTTGGTTTGACATTAAGATTTTTTTCAGCTTTTTTTTAATTGTTAATATTGGCATATATGTTTGTGTGTGTGGTTCCATGAAATTTTAATTCTTATATAGATTCATGTAACCTCAAGCAATCAGGATACACAAGTTTCTGATCAAAGTTCCCTTGTGCTGTCCCTTCATAGCCATATCCACTCAACCCACTTCTTAGCCCCTGGCAACCATGAATCTGTTCTCCATATGTATACTTTTGATATTTTCAAGAATGTTACATGATTATAGTTATGCAGTATAAGCAGTCCTCGAGTTATGAACATCCAACTTACACACAACCTGTAGTTACAAATCAACCCCCATAAAGCCTATTATATAAAAGATTTGAGGTACATACAATGGTTCTTAATAACAAATAGGCACTACTTCACGCCATGTATCAAAACATTATTATTATTATTACTCTGTTATTATGTTAAGGATTTTTAGTGTATCAAAGAATTTTTTTAAATGTTTTTTATGCGTGGCAACGTACACTATATGCTATATACCACGACTAACATTTGACTAACTTATGTTAGATACAAACTATGCCTAAATATTCCAACTTAAGTACCAATTCAATAACTTAAAGACAGATTTAAGAATGGAATTTGTTTGCAGTCCAAGGACTGTCCCTATGTCTTCTTTTGACATTGGCTTTTTCTTCTCTCAGCAAAATTCCCTTGAGATCCATTGACCACACTATCAATAGTTCGATTCTTTTTATGGCTACATAGTATTCCATGAGTCAGGTCTGACTGGTCGGCACACAACAAACAATAGTATTCCATGATATGATATGTTTATTTAACTAGTCACTTGTTGAAGAACATTTGGGTTGTTTACAGTTTGTACTATTACAAATATTAAGCTTCTATGAACATTCATATACAGGTTTTTGTGTAAACATAGGTTTTATTTTTGTGGGATAAATGTCCAAGAATACAGTTTCTAAGTCCTATGTTAAGTGGATATTTTTAATAGATGAGGTTGGTCTGTTGACAAGAAAATCATCCTAGTCTTTGTATGTGTGAAAATGTTTTCATTTTGGCCTCATGTTAACTAATTGTAGCAAATCAGTAGTTATCTCTTACCAAGTAGGTGTCTGATTGGCAGTTATATTTGTTTTCATTGATTAGAACAAATAGAGGTTTAGGGTTATAATTTCATGAGACATCCCAGTTGATTGACCTAATAATGTGCTTAGCACTTCAGTTCTACCTCCTAGTTAGTTCTTAAAAGCTTGCAAGCAGCCATTGGTCTCCATGCAGCAATTGGTCTCCATTCACCTGTAGCAACAAAGGAAGAAGGGAAGTCAGGAATTGGAGGAAGAAATGGAATAGTGGCTCATTGCCTCCATAAACAACTGCCTCCTTTGCTATGAGACCAGAACTGAATGGTGCCTGGCTAATATTACTGAATATTTTTTATTGTGATTTGGGTGAAGATTTACAGAGTAAATTCACTTTCCATACAGCAGTTCACATATACTTTGT
>NW_006921662.1:6320624-6374210 GCF_000298275.1 Orycteropus afer afer
ATATCCTTCCCTTCAAGGCTCAGGGGTCCTAGATTATCTTCTGTGTCTGTGTTAATTGGTTTCCCTTTTCTTTGTTGGAGAGAGTCTGTGCCGTCTTCCTGACTATTCTGCCATCTTGCCGGAACTCATTACTGAATATTTTGATCAAAGACTCTATAGAGGAATCCTGATCAGAAAAGGGAATATGCGGAACAGAATTGCAAATTCTTATGGCCTCCAGACTTTCTGGAGCCATGGACGCTGGATGAGGCCCTAAAGTTACTGCTTTGTGATAACCTTTAAACCATAAAGCAACAAGATATTCTAAAGTCTTAAAACCAAGAAAAAGTTTAACTTGTGTAGTAACAAAATATCTGCCTTGAGCATTATGGTCTTTAAGAACTATCTTTATGGGATCAAAGTGACAACACCAACTGGAAAGATTAGACAGGAGCCTTAGGGGTCAGTGAATTTATGTTAATGAGGGAGGAACAACTCAGAAAAGGAGAGTGAGAATGGTTGCACAACTCGAAGGATGTAATTAATGTCATTGAATTGTGCATGTAGAAAAGTGTGGGTGTATGTTTTGCTGTATATATTCTCAGCAACAACAACAAAATTAAAAATAGAAACTTGGTTAATTACTAATTAGTAAAAAGAGAAACACTTTAAAATGGGGAGATAAAACAGTGCTGTAGAGTTAAAAAAAAAAAAAAGTAGAAGGTACCAATGGTACATCATGAATCAAAAATAAATGAGATAAGTGACCTGAGCAATAAATAAATATTCAAATAAAAATCTACCTGCCAAAATTAAAATAATTATTTCTACATGAATGGTTTTTGCTATTTGATACATTTCATTGGTTCAATAAATAATCGATAAAAGTGAAATTAAATCTATTTTCAAGTATTTTGGAAAGATGAAGGGGAACCTGTGGGCATTTTTTGTCTTTCATGGGTGGAGATGATTTCTTCTTCATCTTTTTGTCTCCAGCTCCTGG
Source organism: Orycteropus afer afer (assembly GCF_000298275.1). NCBI lineage: Eukaryota > Metazoa > Chordata > Mammalia > Tubulidentata > Orycteropodidae > Orycteropus > Orycteropus afer. The sequence goes on from NW_006921662.1 coordinate 6,321,607, forward strand.
CCCCATCCTTGACACACAGTACAATTGCATGCAGAGGCTGTTTTGTTTGGATCTCTTGGTGGTATATCTCCACACTCTCATATTACAAAAGAATGATCATGGCTGATGAATGTAAGGTGCAAAAAACTTAATGTGGCCCAGGGTGCTCCCATCCTCATTGACCGTAAGGACTCTGAGCCGCATGTCTTTAGCACTAACTACAATATGGTGATGGTTTGCCTTCCTGGCTCTTACAATCAAGTGACTAGCCCTGGGGCTAAGAGTCTTCCTGATTTTTATTGTAACCCCATCAAGTCCATCAGTCACTGAATCACTGGTGTTTCTCTGTAACCCACAGTTATGTTGTTACATCCACATGCCAACCTTCAATACATTGCAAAGTGTAATCAAAAGGTAAGAGTGTGGAGGAGGGACCTTTCTAGTAGGCGGAAGCTCATGGGCAGCTAGTTGATCACGGTAGCTGTCAGGAGTAGCACCTGAGGGTGTTTATAACAGGGTGATGAGAGCAAACTCAGAAAACCATGTGTGCCAGTAGTGTGTGTATATCACAATGCCAGGAGTGGTCCCATTATAAGCACCTCATTGACAAGGAACACATCCTGCATTGATTTTGTAGCTCATCTGCACTTAGCACAGTACTAACCATATAGGTATCCCTGTCTGTAGTGTCCTGAGCTGTATTTCTACATTTTGAATACTAGGCATCATAAGGCCCTTCTACATGTTGCCTCATCAAAGATGCCTGTTTGACTCCCCAGTGGGATTTTGGTACTTACCTCTTTGTAGCAATTGTCATATTACAATATTCTGTTTGTACCAGGGTTTACTATACTACATTTCCCATATTAAAAAGGACTATAACCTCAGAGGTTAGCAAACAGTAAGTGTTCAAGCAGCATTGAGTGAATGAATACATGAAAGAAAAATATTGATTGATTGATTAGAGGCTACGGCAAGCAATTTGAAGAATCTCTCTCCCACACTTCATTTTTGCTATTGCAATTCATTCAGTCCTTTGAATATATAAAAGGGAGTCATAATCAAATTGAAAACTAATAAGACTAAGCCATATTTTGACATCTTTGGTGGATACCTAGTGGAGGAAATATGAAATTGTGCTCGTCAAACAAGGAGTTAATAGGTAAACCAGTTTATCCATCACTGGCTTGTTTTTATAGCATTAACCTGGTGTAAAGACAAAAACAATCTTGGACGCTAGTATCATCTATATTTAATGCCTCTATGCTTATAGCAGTAAAACTCTGGATGATTATCAGCACAACTTAAAAATATGGCTCCTTGTTAAATAATTAATACTTTTGATGGAGGAGGGCTTCAACCAATGCTCAGAGCTCCATTAATTAATGCACTAATTACTAGATGCTTGGGAAATGGTTTAAATACTAAAGTATACTGCATAGATAGGTGTAATTGTTTTAGAGTTAACTCTCGTGTATATAAATGTTGGAAAATGTTCAGTGAAGATGGGTGGAGGGTGAAAGGAGAGAGAAAGAGAGATCACCAGATTTCACTCGTTTAGAGATCTTCATTATGGATAGAACCAGGGAAAACCTGACTGATGCATATGAAACACTCTGTATAATGTCCTGAATGTTTCTGAGCATGTCTCTAGTCACACAAGTGCATCCTCCCTGAGCCACGGAAAGGCAGAAACCACTAGAGTGGAAGTCCTTTCAGCAAAGTTCACTTTTCAGACCCCATAACTAAAATGTACTCACTAACAGTGCCCAAGTTCCAGAAGGGCTTTCTGTTTTTCATTCAGTGCTCTTGGGAGTTAGGAATTAATGGTAGCTCATTTTTTTGCCTTATTGTTTGCTGCTCTTCAAAAATGACCTACACTCTGAGCTTTCTTAGATTCTATGACATTACAGCTCTAGAAAGGAAATAAAAAACAAAACAAAGAAACAAGAAAATGACTGCACAGTACCTAGCTGAAATGTCCCCCACCCATCTGCTTAGAGAAGAGGGGGAAAAAAACAAAAACAAAAAAAAAAACAGCCTTCTTTGGTAGGTGAAACACTGTCTTGTGTCCTTTAGCACCATCCTAGGCAGTCAGTCTATTAGGACATATTGGGTGATTATAGTCTTTTTAGAGAAAGCCATGGTTTCAAGTTAGCAGTAACCATCTATCAATTCCTAAGATTATGCCATGATTTACTGTCAGAGCATCATGTATTCTCTGATTTTCTGCCTCCCATGAAACATTGTGCTTTCCTTTTCTATTGATGTATCAACTATAATAGTTACAAGCAGCTACAGAAAAATCAATAGTGAGCTTTCATTACTGTGTACATCAAGTAAAGAGCCAGGCGCTGCAAGAGTGCACCTTGCTGTTAAATGCTCACCAATGGGAAGTGCACAGTACATGCCTGTTCTGTTTCAGACTAAATTAGAAAAAATAAACTATAGGAATTTTTCTTCTTTTTTTTTTTTTTTTTTTAACATTGTTATATTCAAAACAGAAGGATTTACCAAAACCAAACCCACTGCTGCGAAGCTGATTATGACTCATTACAACCTTATAGGACAGAATAGAATGCTCTGTAGGGTTCCAAAGCTGAAATCTTTATGGAAGCAAACTGCCTTATCTTTCTCCTGTGGAGCAGCTGGTGGGGTCAAACTACTGACCATCCGTTAGTAGTCAAGCACTTTAACCACTGTGCCACCAGAGCTCTTTTGGAAGGATATAGAGCCCAGGAAAGTCACTTGAACAGAGCATGTTATAAAAGATAGGAAACACGAGCATTTTTCAAAATTAATATGTTGTTGTTGTTGTTGTTATGTGCCGTCAAGTCGGCCCCGACTCATAGCGACCCCTCCTTGGGTTTCCGAGGCAGTATCATTACGGAAGTAGGATTGCCCAACCTTCCTTCCGAGGAGTGGCTGGTGGGTTTGAACCGAGTATTGCCCAAATGCAACTTCCATGAGTTCTGTTTTTCAATTGTTTTTTTAAGATGGTCCAGACAGGGGGAGTAAGCCCCAGGCTGATGTTCACTAGACTGGCTCCATAAGCAGGAAGTTACCAGTGGCTGAAGTGCATGGTGCAGTAGCTGTGTGCTAACACTCAGCCAAGCACCCAGGACCCCAAGAACCATGTAAATGTAAAGTGATTATTGCTATGTAAATTAAAATGCTAGAAAACAAAATGTATGCACTGAGAGTCTGGGGGGGATGGTCAAGGCCATGGAAGTTGTCTAGCATTTCAGCATCAACTTCGACAACGTGAAGAGATTTCCAAAGCAAATCCTAACAAGTCCTGAACCTAAACCCTGTGAAATCATAAATTCCATTGAATTCCCAGTCTCAAAACATAATATGCAGTGAAATTATTCATGTCTATATATTTAAGTAATTAGTTCATTACTTTCTGATATAAATGATCTACATAAAGGTTCTTCATATTTCACTATTTGGATCCAGCTCCAAACCCTAGTGATAAAAATTTTCTTTAGAGATGGCATGTTCAGTATGAAAGTAGAAACTTGTACCCTGATACTTTTTATGTTTTATAAGGAGCATCTTAAGGAACTATAAAAATATTTTTGAAAACATGACAACGTTAAACAAACTAACAAATAATAGCTGTGAGCCCCAGATCAACCTCTCCACACCATTATTTTGAAATATTGGTAAGTCTGAGCAAAGTGGTTTGATTTCTTTGGGTTTGGTTGGTTGGTTGGCTGTTTTGGTGGCATGAATGAATATTTCAGTGATGAACTTTTCATATATCCCATTTCTTTTTTATTTTCCCAATTTTTATTTTTTCCCCCTTCCATGTTTCTATGCAATCAGAAATTATGTGAGAATTTTAAATTTCCTTTTGATGTCAGACAGCAAAATGTCATTCAGCTGAGGACACTACATCGAGTGTTTGATGTTCCCAAAGGTTTGCTCTGCAAGGACTGTGAAAAGATTAGTCAGGTCATGCTGGTTACATCAGGGAATGCTGGGAAACTAGCAATGGGCTGTCTCCTTATACACCAATGCCTGGAAAGAACAGCCAGGGAGCAGTGACAGCCACAAGATTAGGCTTTTTATTTGCCAATGTCCTTAACAATTACAACTGTAAAAATAACCAATACAATGCCAATCTTGTTTTCATTTATTTCCTTTGCTACTTTCCTGGTTGAAGTTTTGCATGTTATTTGCATGTGGTAGTACTCTGTTAAAAGTCTATTTTTAATGTGGCTGTTCTAAATATAACTGAAGGTCTGAGTAAAATAGAATACCAGTTGAATCTCTTTCAACAGGCATCATAACAGAATCTCTGTGAACTCAGCTACACTTCCTCTATGGAGCACTAATGCTCTTTATAATAATTCTGTCATCTGATAGAAAAATAGATTCTTTCCCCATGCTTTTTATTTCCCAGTTAAAAAGAAATCCTTCCCGTGACATGCCTGTTGCTGTTGAATGATTCCAACTTATCGTGATCCTTTAAAACAGAGTAGAACGGGGCCCTATAGGACTGTAATCTTTATAGGAGCAGACTGCCACATCTTTCTCCCATAGAGCAGCTACTGGGTTCTAATCCCTGACCATTTGGTTAGCAGCTGAGTACTTAACCACTGTACCACCAGGGCACTTTTCCCATGAGGCACTGAACACTAACACTGGACATGCTGGTGCCTCCCTTGAGCTGCCTAGGGAACTTTTCCTCTGAGAATGTTGCAGGTCCCAGTGCTGCTTAGCATGCCACTAACAGAGGGTGATAACTCTGGCAGGAAGACTCCAGCAGGATGTTATGCATTGTAGGGCTTATGCATTGGGGGCTTTCCACTCTAGCTTGCTTTAAGCCCTGAAGGGTCAAATTAATGGGGAAATCCAGAATGACTCCAAATTTGCCATCAACTCCATGCCTCCCCACCAGAGAAGTTGCAGGTCAGATGTAGTAAGTGTTTAATATGTTTTTTAAAATATATATAGTGAAAGTAATGTATTTTTAGCAAGAATTGAAGCTGTACTAAGAAGGAGATAATAGTATATGAGCAAACAAGCAAAGAAAGAGCAAATAATATATAGATAGGTAGGTTAGGAGTAGAAAATATACCTCAGAAAAAGGCAACTGTGATCACAGTCATTTCATTCTCTAATTATTTATATTCTTTCTAATTAAGAAAAATAAAGGAAATTCATATGTCAAGAAAAATTATGCTGGAATTGCACTGGCATACATATTACTCTGTGATCCAGTTGAACTCTTAAATTGGTACATTATCAAAAAAAAAAAAAACTCACTGCCATCGAGTCGGATCCAACTCATACTGACCCCTCCTTGGGTTTCCAAGGCACTATCACTATGGAAGTAGATTACCCAATCTTCCTTCTGAGGAGTGGCTGGTGGGTTTGAACTGCCAGCCTTCTGGTTAACAGTCAAGTGCCTTAGGCACTACTCCACCAGAGCTCCTATTGGTCCATTATTTATCTAAATTATTTTTTAGAAAATCATTTTGGATATTTTTATGTTTCACAAATATGCTTTTCACTTCTGTTGCCTTATTTCCATAAGAATCTTTCCATCCATTGGGTTCCCTGTCTGCTTTTCTTCCTGTAGCTCCTCAACATGTATGAAAGCAATCCTGAAGCTGTGTATTATGTAATAATAAAGTGTGGGAGTGTTCTGTGACTAGCAACACAGGTGCTGTTATTTCCTGTGCTAGGCTTCCCATTCACTGCTAGCTGTGCTCACACATGACATATTTAGGAATGGAATAGGTCTGTACTAAGGCAGAAGTCATGCACCCTCTGTTAACTGCCTCCAGTCCAGCAATAAGCAAAGCTTTGTGGCACAAGGGGGAACCTGCTGGCCATGTATTGGTTCAATTGATAGCAAGAATCACTGACCCTCAATAGTCACCACACAGCAATGGATGTGACACTGAAGACCCAGAGGGTTCTCTCATCTCTGATGGCCCCATCATGGCCCACCACTTGGAAGTGGACAAGCTGGTGGTTAAAGGCGTTATGGGAATTTCTTCATTTCACAAAGCATTTAGGAAGAAATTTATGATAATAGACATATGGTCAGGATGCTACTTGTTCATAAATCCCCCCCCCCCAAAAAAAAACCAAACTCATTGTCATCAAGGTGAGTCTATTCATAGTGACCCCTTCTTGGGTTTCCAAGGAGATATCACTACGGAAGTAGATTGCCCAATCTTCCTTCTGAGGAGTGATTAGTGGGTTTGAACCCCCAGCCTTCTGATTAGCAGTCAAATGCATTAGGCACTATGCTACCAGAGCTCCCTGTTTATAAATGGATGCCCAGTTTTAGGTTGATGCAATCTTACCTACATATCCACTCCCCTGGCATCTGTCTGCATGGTTGGAAGCTCTTTCAGAAGTTTAAAAAAATGTTTCATTTTACTGATCCATCAATGCCTGTGCACATCCTTGCTTCCTAGGGAGACATGGTTGCATGTTCCTGAGACCCTTTTTTGGACTAGGATTTAGGAAAACATATCTATGATCACCAGTTTGGGATCAAGATGCAACAGAGCTTCAGGAAGGTAGAAGGAAGGACAACTTGTGAATTATCATCCTCACCTACACTTTAACAAAAACTTAGTCACCCAATATCAAAATATAAGATATAACAAAATGCATCATAGGCAAGACTTTAGAATTCAGTGAACCTGGATCTTAATCTCAGTTTTGCCATCAACCAACTGCAGAAATGGAAATAAAAATGGTTTCTCTTAAGCACTAAGTAAGACAGCAGGTGTGAAAACACTAGCATAGATAGACACTTAAGAAATGTTCATTGCTGATATATTAGTTAATAAGCCACTAATAGTAATAATAATGAAAGCTCCATATTTTATAAACTGAAAATGCTTAAACAGCTATCTCCAGATAATATATGTTCCATACATCAAACTGATTTATTTTCCATCATGAATTTTATTTTAATGAGAGAAATGAGAACTATTCTTAATTAGTATCAGTTGAACAGTCAGGAATTTGTTTGTTCTGAAAAAATAGTGTTAGGAAAAATGAGAGTTGTTCTGTCCATTTCATGCAATCTAAGACCTCTGCATTTTTTCTTAAAGAAACATTTCTATATCCAAATGACATACTCCTAAAGAAAAAGTTTAAAAGACATGCTTTCTACTTCTTGGTTAATTATAGTAGATTGGGAGAAAGAGTCAAACATTTCAAGAATCATTTTTTTAAAAGATGTGCTTGGTCCTTTAAAGAAATTGTTGTTTTAAAATCAGAGAAATGGAAACTTCCTTATTTCTCTACAACCAAAGGTTGATCATCACATCTTAATCTCAGAAGAACCTCACATAGAGGTGAGATGTGCTGACACCATCACTGACTGGTCATTTCCAGAGCAACATCTGGTTTGCTGTTTGTGATACTAATTCTCTGTGTTGGAAGTAAAAAAAAAGCTATCCCTGATTTCCTCTGTTAATGAAACTTAAGCAAGAACACTGGATCAACAGAAAATCCAAAAGTCACAGTTTAAACAGTATTTAAATCCTAAACTTTGCAACATTAGAACTGTTATTGAATACCAACTGCAACTTGGAGAACGATGAGTGGCCCAAGGATGCCTTGAACTTGATGTGGGTATATTCACTGAGCAACCATGGGCCCCACATGAAGAGTGTTTGAGAATTTGTCTTATGGACTAGATATTTAAGTTCAAAGATCTCCATGAGATAACAATGATTCTACAGGACAAACTCTCAGAGGGCCTCATTTGAACGAAGAGGAGTGGCACTTGAGTTGTGGAAACATCAGGGGATCTGTGACCTCATTTAGGGGAAGCATAGTGATGAGATCAGAGTAGCTCTTTGTATAGAACTGACATTCTGGGCTCAGGAAGAACCATATCTAAGCTCTCTTAGAATAGTGCTGAATGGACTGAAGGGTGGAAATTTTTCATGGTCAACAAAGTTACAATTATGGGAGAGTAAAAGAGAAATAAGTATTTGTTACTTTATGAGCCAGACACTGTCCTACTCATGATAATTATTGTTAAAGCATATTGAAAAGATAGAGAAACCAACACTTAGAGCAGTTGCTTGATTCCAAGATCAGGTTGTTGTTGTTGTGAGGTGCTGTCAAGTTGATTCTGACTCATAGAAATGCTATGTACAACAAAACGAAACACTGGCCCAGCCTGTGCCATCCTCATAATCCTTGCTGTTCATCTTGTTGAGGGTCTTTCCCTTTTTCTCTGACCCTCCATTTTAGCATGATATCTTTTTCCAGGAAATGGTCCCTTCTGACATGACCAAAGTAAGTGAGATGAAATCTGGCCATTTGCACTTCTAAGTAATGTTCTGGCTGCACTTCTTCCAGGACAGATTTGTTTGTTCTTTGGCAGTCCATGGTATTTTCAGTGTTCTTCACCAATGCCACAATTCAAAAGCATCAGTCCTTCTTCTCTCTTCCTTATTCACTGTCCAGCTTTCACATGCATATGAAAGGATTGAAAATACCATGGCTTGGGTTAAGCACACCTTAGTCTTCAAGGTGACATTATTTGCTCTTCAACACTTTAAAGAGGCCTTTTGCAGCAGATTTGCCCAGTTCTATACGCTGTCTAGTTTCTTGATTGCTGCCTCCATGGGTGTTGATTGTGGATCCAAGACAAATGAACTCTTTGACTTCAATCTTTTCTCCATTTGTCATGATTTTGCTTATTGGTCCAGTTATGAGGATTTTTGTTTTCTTTATGTTGAGGGGTACTCCATACTGAAGACTGTAGTCTTTGATCTTCATCAGTAAGTGCTTCAAGTCCTCTTCACTTTCAGCAAGCCGAGTTGTGTTATCTATGTATCACAGTTGTTAATGAGTCTTTCGCCAATCCTGATGCCGCATTCTTCTTTCATATAGTCTACCTTCTAGGATTATGTGCTCAGCATACAGATTGAATAAGTATGGTGAAAGGATACAAGCCTGATACATGCCTTCCTGATTTTTAACCATGCTGCATCCCCTTGTTCTGTTGGAATTACTGCCTCTTGGACTATGTACAATTTCCTCATGAGCACAATTAAGTGTTCTGGATTTCCCATTCTTGCCAATGTTATCCATAATTTGTTATGATCAACACAGTTGAAAGCCCTTGCATAGTCAATAAAACACAGGTAAACATCTTTCTGGTATTCTTTGTTTTCACCTAAGATTCATCTGACATCAGAAATTATATCCTTTGTTCCACATCCTCTTCTGAATCCAGCTTGCATTTCTGGAAGTCCCCTGTCAATATACTGCTGCAACCTTTTTTGAATTATCATCAGCAAAATTTTAATTGTATGTGGTATTAATGATATTGTTTGATAATTTCCACCTTCTGTTTGATCACCTTTCTTTGTAATGGGCACAAATATCGATCTCTTCCAGTCAGTTGGCTACATAGCTGTCTTCCAAATTTTCTGCCATAAAGGAGTAAGCACCTCCAGCACTGCATCCCTTTTTTGAAACATCTCAATGAGTATTCCATCAATTCCTAGACCCTTGTTTCTCACCAATTCCTTCAGTGCATCTTGGATTTCTTCCTTTAGTACTGTTGGTTCTTGATCATACATGACTTCCTGAAATGGTTGAACATCCACCAATTCTTTTTAGTACAGTGACTCTGTGTATTCCTTCCATCTTCTTTTGATGCTTCCTGTATCATTCAATATTTTGTGCTTACAGTCTTTCGGGTTGCAACTCAAGACCTAAATTTTTTCAATTCTTTCAGCTTGAGAAATGCCAAACATGCTCTTTCCTTTTGGTTTCTAATTCTAGGTCTTTGCACATTTCATTATAATACCATACTTATTCTTCTCAAGCAGCCCTTGAAATCTTCTGTTAAGCTCTTTATTTCAACATTTCTCTTATTCACTTTAGCTATTCTCCATTCAAGAGCAAGTTTCACAATCCTGACATCCATTTTGGTCTTTTCTTCATTTCCTGTCTTTTTAATTTTGTTTTCTTCATGTATGATGTTTTTGATGTCATCCCACAACTTGTCTGGTCTTCAGTCATTGGTGTTCATTGCATCAAATCTATTCTTCAGATTCAGGTGGGATATTCTCAAGGTCATATTTTAGCTCTCATGGACTTGTTTTAGTTGTCTTCAATTTAAACTTGAACTTGCACATGAGCAATTAATTGTCTGTTCCACAGTCAGCTCCTGGCCTTGTTTCTACTGATGATGTTGAGCTTCTCCATTGCCTCACTCCACAGATGTAATCAATTTGTGTATTACATCTGTCAAGGTCCATGTGTATAGTTGCAGTTTATGTTGTTGAAAAAAGGTATTTTAAATGAATAAGTTGTTGATTTCGCAAAATTCAGTTATGCAATCTCCAGTGTCATTTCTATTACCAAGGCCATATCTTCCAACTACCAATGGCTCTTTGTTTCCAGGTTTTGCATTCCAACACCAGTAATTATCAATACATCTTAACTGGATGTTTGGTCAGTTTCAGACTGCAGAAATTGGTAACAATCTTCAATTTCTTCTTCTGCCTTTGTGAGTGGTGTGTAAATTTAAATAATAGTCATATTAACTGGTCTTAATTATAGGTGTATGAATATTATCCTATCCCTGAGGGCACTGTACTTCAGGGTAGATCTTGAAGTGCTTGTTTGTTTGTTTGTTTATGATAAATGCAATGACATTCCTCTTCAATTTATGCCCAGCATAACAGTAGACCATATGATTGTCTGATTCAAAATGTCCAATACCAGTCCATTTCAGTTCACTAATGCCTAGGATAGGAACTCTGGTAGCATAGTGTCTAAGGCACTTGCCTGCTAGCCAGAAGGCTGGTGGTTCAAACCCACCAACCACTCCTTGGAAGGAAGGTTGGGCAATCTACGTCCATAGTAATACCACCTTGGAAACTCAAGAAGGGGTCACTATGAGTCAGGTCTGACTCGGCAGCACATAGCAACAACAACAATGCCTAGGATATCAATCTTTATGTGTTCCATTTCATTTTTGATAACTTCCAATTTTCCTATGCTCATACTTCATACATTCCACATTCTGATTATTAATGAATGTTTGCAGCTGTTTCTTCCCATTTTCAGTCATGCCCTATGGGCAAATGAAGGTCCTGAAAGCTTTGCTCCATCCACATCATTAAGGTCATCTCTACTTTGAGGAGACAGTTATTTCCTAGTTGTATTTTGAGTGGCTTTCAACCCAAGGGGCTCATGTTCTGCCACTATATTAGACAGTGTTTCACTACTCTTCCTAAAGTTTTCCAGTAATATATCAGAAAGTGTTTCACTGTCACTGCTATTCATAAGGTTTTTAATGGCCATGTTTTTCAGAAGTGGATGGCTCCATCCTTCTTCCCAGTCTGTCTTAGTCTGTAAGCTCTGCTGAAACCTGTCCACCATGGGTGACCCTGCTTGTATTTGAAATATTTTTGGCATAGCCTCCAACCTCACGCCAATGTGCAGGCCACCAAAATATGACAAACTGACCAAGTGGTGGAAGATCTGGTGGCCAGATTTAAAATCACCTCTTGTCATCTTTCTCAGCTGTGGAAATGCAAATATCAGTGGGTCCCCCTAAATAATCAAGAGTTGCCTATAATAAACCAGAGACTCAAAGAAGAAACTAGACCAGAAGACTAATAGCCCACATAAACCGTATCCTCCTCTAGCCTGAGATGATAAGAACTAGATAGTGCCCGACTATCACTATTGTCTGCTATGTCTAGGGACAAAATAGATGGTCCTGGATAGAATGGGAAGAAAAAGTAGGAGAAGTCTCAAATTACTGAAAAGGACCAGACTCACTGGATTGATACAGACTAGAGGAACTCCAAGGATATAACCCTAAGGTACCCTTTAAACTTGGAACTGTAGCTACTCCTGGTGGTCACCTTTGTCCAAATAATACATTGGCCTATAAAATAAACAATAACATCCGTGAATACTTTTCTCCCTTAAATAATCAAATATATGAGACCAAATGACCAACATTTACCATAAAACAAAGATGAGAAGTTACAGAGGAGCAGGAAAACTAGATTAATGGATACAGAACAAACAGAACAGAAATAAAGTGAATGCTGACACATCGTGAAAAATGTAACCAATGTCATGGAATAATGTGTTTAAAAATTGTTAAATGGGAACCTAATTTGCTGTGTAAACTTTCACATAAAACACAATAATAATAATAATAGCAAAGAGAATAGGCTATAATAAAATTGCAGGAACGTAAACTTTTCCCACAATTAAATTAACAATATCAAAAGGTTTGGTGACCACAAATTCTTAGTTTGTGTCTTATGCTATTATAAAGCTTAGAATTAAGCATAATATTTTATAAAACAAGTCTGATCAGATATTAAATCACTGTCTTAGCAAAATCCATGATGACATTTTAAAAAAAAAAGCTTCCTTTTCAAAAATTTTTAAATTCCCAAAGTTCTTAGATTAATCTTCCCTGTTATTTTCTCTGCCACATAGCTAAAAGCAAACAAAAAAAAATTAGTAATATGGATTTTCTGTCTTTCACAAGCAAATACATATCCCTGAACAACTGGATAAATTATTAATTTAAATTATGTCCAAAAAACTGATAAACATTTGGCTTTAATGATCTTGTTAGATAATCAGTTTTTCTTGGCCTTTATCCTCCACCCTAAAGGCTCGCTGTCTTTGTTTTACATCAAAATGATTCAGAATAAGTGTTGGTCAGTTGAATGATTTTCCTTCATTTCAACCTCTGATCTTAGTGAGCAGAATTTTAATAAGCTAAAATAAATGATGTAATAACAAGTATATCTAACTCCTTGGATATTTAGAACAGCTACTTATAACTAACAGTTCTCATGCAAGCATAAAGTCACAAGAATTTGACTGACTATGATGTATTGCTTGTAAGCACAAGTGGAAACAACGTGTAAAGTCCAATAAACTTCCCTAATTCACAGCAATTTAATCTGGCAACTGAAAGCTGAATTTATATGTAATTAAAGGAATACAGTTTTAGTGACCTCAACCTAACATTTTCTTTAAAGTATGTGGTAAACACAGTGAGGTACATCTCATTTGGGGCATCAGAAGCAACATCAAAATACCTAGTTTTCTTTCCAGTTCTATCATTAACTCATGTGTCCCTCTTTCTCAGAAAAAGTAGTACTAGACCTGCCAGAAATGTTGGGAGAAGTGAGAAAAAAATAGATGAAAGGGATTTGAAAAAGTACAAAGAATTAAGCAAATATAAAGTATTACTCTTTAAAAAAAAAAAAAAGTAATTCATAAACCCACCAGTTGCCATGGGTCAACTCTAACTCCTGATGACCACATATGGGTCTGAGTGGACCTATGCTACACAGGGTTTTCAATGGCTTATTGTTCCTAAGTAGATCACTAGACCTATCTTCTGAGGTCCTCTGAGTGGACTTGAACCTCCAACCTTTTGGTTAGCAGCTGAACACATTAACCATTTGCACCATCCTACATTGCATAAAATACCTTGTAAAAGGCCTTTCACTTTTTTCCTCCTCCTTTTTTCTTTTTGCAGTGTTCCCTTTCACATTTTTTTAAAGATAGATTTTTAAACAGAGGACACATTAATGATACTCTTAATTCCTTGAATTTCTGACTTTGTGACTGGTTTTAGATAGGATTATATTTTCTGAGTTAGATGCTCAGAGTCTGTCACAGGAAGAGACTCTTTAAACGTTGTATCAAAATAAAACCTGAATACAACATCAAAATTAGCATCGAGTTCAAGTGGCTTTATCTTAGCTAGCAAAATCATCACCAAACACTTTAGAACGTGTGGTGGTATTTTCCATATTCTGGATTTCTTACTGCTTGGAAAGTAGAATTTCCTACCCTATTATACATCCTTGTGTTGATTTAACCATGGCGTGTCTCATTCTTTTAAAATGATTCATATTCATTCTTTCAAATGACTTGGGTATGTTACGTGCATATCTTGGTTTCAGGCTCTTGTTGGAATGATTCTGGTAATTAACCCGAGTAAGATGAGAGCCAAGACGCAGAGCAGCAGTGGTTCTCTAGTTGTTTTACTTCATTCACGTCTAATTGTACCTTCCATAGAAAGTGTGAAGTTGCTAGCGCAAAGTTGTCCTCCAGTGCCACATCACCCAAGAGAGTCGGTGTCAGGAGCAGAGCAGGACAGTGGTGACCACACCTGTGTTTCTGGCACCAGACCTACCACATCATGGCTTTACTGCCAGAGGGCTCATTTTACAAGGTTTCTTATTGAAATAGGAGTGCTAAAACTGATTATTTTGTAGAGTTTGTTGACTATCTTTATTCAGCATGTCCATTTTGAAAAGTTTTGTTTTTTAAGGTATTCTGCTGATGATTAGTTTCATATAAACTTTTCTCCATGATATCCTCCTCCCTTTTCATCCATGTCCCTTTTCAGCATGAGCTACTGGCCCTTGCTACCCTCTAAGACCGAGAGGATAGAAAACCACAGGCTCTACCCAGTCCTCTTTGGGGAGCAAAGCCCAGAAAACAGGAAGCAGCTCCTGGCCATCCAAACAGCCCTGTGGCCCATGGACTAACGTGAGGAGTTTAAAAGAAAAGGATTGCTTTAAAATGTTGAATTAAGAAGGAGTATTGATTGTGTGGATAGAAATCTAGAAGACTACATCTTTTGTCTCCTAGACTAACACTGTAACGTGGAGAAATGTTCAACTATTTATTTTGAATATAGCACCTTGTCTACTAAATGTACATTTGTATTCTCAAATGTTACCTTCTCTCTCTCTCTCTCTCTCTCTGTCTAGCTGTCTCACTCTCTCGCTCTCACTCTCATACTCTCTAAGTAATCTCTCAGAAGGTAAGTTAAAAAAAATACTTGTAGGGCACTACCAAAGAAAAGTAAGTTGAGAGGGATTGGGCTTTTAACCACACTCACACAAAATAATATTTTAATTGGCTAAGCTAATATTTAATGATCCACATTCATAAAAGTTTGAAATCAAATAATTAAATGCAAATACAGTCTTCATCCCAAAGATGCTAAGAATGCCTTTAAGCTAATATTTTTAACAAGAACAGTTCGACTGTGCTCTCTTGTAAATTTTATCATACCTGAGGCAGTTTTCCTCATTCGATTAGCTGGAAAGCTGAATTTATCCTGAGGCAAATCAGACATGTAGTACAGGCTAAATTCACCAACTGGAGCTTAAATTTGGCTTAATATATCCCCACTTGGATCTGCCTGTTTAATTCTCTTTCATATGATAACATTGGTTTATTCATAGTCTGGACTTGCCACCTGAACAAACTGAACCTCCTATCTTATTCTAAGAGAAATAAAACTTTGCAAAAACCACAAAAGTTCCTGAATGGAAATCAAATGCAAACGTATGATTCCAAAACCGTTTCAGGACGTGACTCTAAGAAAAGGAGTGAGGAGCTTTTCTCTGGGGAAGGGCTGCTTTCTATGAATGTGGACATTTCCTATTCTGTGGGGACAGATGGTCTTTTTCACAACAGGAGAAGGACTTGGACTCCTGAGGTCGGGCAGGGCAGCTGCACTTCTGTGATTCTCGTGCACTTGAAATGTTATATGCTACCTATTTTATCAAACGTGTGCATTTGCTCTTATTATTATGCCACTTTTAATATACTTTATTTCAAGTTTAGTGGGAAACCAAGAAATTGTCTCATCCTATATACCCCTTTTAGGAGCTTTGGTGGTGTAGTGCCTAAGACATTTGACTGCTAACTACAAGGCTGGCAGTTCAAACCCACCAGCCACGCCTTGGAAGGAAGGTTGGGCAATCTACTTCCATAGTAATACTGTCTCAGAAACCCAAGGAGGAGTCGCTATGAGTCAGATCCGATTCGACGGCAGTGAATTTGGTTTGACTTTTTTTTTTTTTTTTTGGTATGTTGTTGTTGTTGTTGTGTGCCGTCGAGTCGGCCCCGACTCATAGCGACCCCTCCTTGGGTTTCCAAGGCAGTATCACTACGGAAGTAGGATTGCCCAACCTTCCTTCCGAGGAGTGGCCCCTTTTAATTCTGCTTCCTCACCCAAGATATTCAATCAATTCCCAGGCATAAGACTTTTTTTTTTTTTTTTTTTAATGTTTCATTGTGATTTGGGTGAAGGTTTGCAAAGCCGATTTTTTTTCATTCAATAATTCAAACACATTTTCTTTCATGACATTGATTGCAATCCTCACAATGTAATAGCACTCTTTCCACTTTCCCTCTATATTTGCTGTTTCCATTTGTCCTTCATTCCTATCCCTTTCTGCCTCTGAGCTTCATCACAGGGCAAATGCTACCCTTTTGATCTCATATGGCTGCTAGTTCTAATGAGTGCTTACCTCCCTTATAGCCTGATTATCGTTTGGCTGAAAGTTGAGCCACAGAGGTGAGTTTTAGGCTTGAAGAGTGACTAAGAGTTACAGTCTTAAAGGTTCCACTAGTCTCCATCAGGCCATTTAAGCATGGTCTTTTTTATTATTTTGAGTTTTGTCCCACATTTTTCTCCCACTCTATCCAGAAACTTCTATGGTCATCCCTTTCAGAATGCTTGGTAGTGGTAGCCAGGCACCATCTAGTTCTCCTAGTCTCTTGGTTGTGTGGTCCACTAATCCCTTGGACTAATTGTTTCCATGTGTCTTTGATTTTCTTCACTCTGCTTTGCACTGGATGAGGAGAGACCAAGAGCTATAACTTAGATGCTCACAAACTTTTAAGACCCCAGTCGCTTCTCACCAAAGTTGGATGTGTAGAACATTGCCTTTGTGGACTATGTTATGCCAATTGACCTTAGTGTTCCCTGAGAAATATGGTCCTGAGCCCCCAGACCCAGCAACTCATTCCATCAAGGTGTTCGGTTATAGCTGAGACATTTTCATAACTTTACCCCTATATGCTCTCCTGTATTCATGGGTATATTTGTAGCACATATAAATACATATGTAGAAATATCCTCTGTCAAACCTATATATATTCATGGGTGTAATCACATTCACCTTCCCATACCTGTTCAGCTTGTATCTATGTTCCACTCATACATTATTATTATTACTGTTATTGCAGAATTGTATATGTAATAGTATTTATCTTTGCTGTCTTTAACTCTTTATGCTTCTCCCAGTATCTTCCTTTGTATTTATCATTTTATGCTGACCTCCCCCTTACTGTATATTCCAGCCAGGAAACTTATTTTTACCTTTCATTCTCATCCATTTTCATATGGTTTCAATATCATCTGATATAAGATTGATACAACATACAATCTGTTTAGATACATGGTCTGAAAGCTTAGTATAGCCTTCTCTCCTCATTTTTATCCCTAAGAATTCTGGGAAGCAAATTGCAAATTTTAACATCTACACAGAGGGAAAATATAAATGGTCTAAGTTAGGTGATGTGGTCCCCAAACTAGTATCAATGGGCATCAAAAATTAAACCAGTTGCTGTTGAGTTAATTCCAACTCATAGCAATCCTATAGGACAGACAGAGTAGAACTGCCCTGTTGGGTTTCCAAGGCTGTAAACTTTATGGGAACAGATAGCCCACATAGTAGCTGGTAAATTTGTACTGCCATACTTTTGTTTAGAAGTCGAATGCTTTACCACTGTGCCACCAAGGCTCCTCTGATCAATGGACACAGAGCCTCAAGAAAAGTTTTCTTGACAATATTCAGAATTCTACTTCACAACATCAATGAGAATGCCGAATCCTAGCCACTAGACCACCAGGGATATAACATCAAATGAGCCGAATATTTCTCCTTCTCCTATTCATTAAACTCAATTTCTTTAGTTTTGCATATCATTCTACTTTCTCTAGAGATAAATTATAGGGAATGTGTTCTATTCCGTTATTTTTGAAATTGGTTATAAATTTAACAAGGTAAAGAACTTTAAAAGTGTTCAAGATTTTAATAACTGGGACTATTGGCATGTAGAAAATGTTCAATGTTCTTATCAAATTAATTTGCATAGGCTTTTTATTAATATGCATTTGACACAAATAGTAAGTATTACATGTGTTGGGTGTCTTTTATGTGTGGTGTTATACTTGTGCTATGTTGGAAATAAGAAATATAAATCAGAATCTCTGTTTTCTGAGAGAATATGGTTAGAGGAGACAAAGCATACTGGATGACTGGACTAGCAGGATAAAACTTAACAAAACAAACAAACAAAAAAAAATCACTGCCATCAAGTCAATTCCATCTCATAACAACCCCCACTGGGTTTCCAAGGCTATGAATCTTTATGGAAGCAGACTGGCTGATCTTCTTTCTGTGGAACAACTGATAGGTTTGAACCACTGACCTTTTGGTTAGCACCCAAATGCCTTAACCACTACACCACCTGAGCTCCTTTCAAAGCTTGACAAGGGAGATGTGATTTGAAACATTTGGAAGGTTTTCCAGGCATAAGCAAGGAGAACACTGATGTGTGAAATCAATGTGAGAACATGTTCTTTCACCCAACTGATGTGAAATGGGTTCCCACTTTGTCTAGGCACTGTCCAGACTAAGCCTGGGGAAGCAGAGCCATTAACAAGGTAGACATATCCCAGTCCTTACAACTGACAATCAAGTGCTCTTGTAATAACCCAATATTCTCTTTGTGATGGGTTAATGTGTGTACTACAGAATCACAGGAGGCATCTGCAGCTCAAGGGTAGAATTCTCACCTTCCAGGCATGACACCTAGTTTTAATTTCTGGCCAATGCAGCTTATGAGCTGCCTGTTATTATGATGCTGAACAGGCTCCCCAGGAACTTCCAGACCAAAATGGACTAGGAAAAAAGTCTGACAATCTACTCCCCAAAATCAGTCATTGGGAACCCTATGGATCACCGTGTTCCAATTCACAGCCAATCATGGGGATGGTTCCATGTGCATGGGGGGGGGGGATTAGTTGGGGCTGACTCTGCAGCAGCTAACAACAGTAATAGAATCCCAACAGGAGAATGGGGTGGGGAGGCTTCCTAGAAGTACTGATGTCGGCACTGAGGTGGAGTTACCCAAATGAAGGTGAGGGAAAGAAAGTTCCAGACAGAGGGAACAGCGGGACTCAAGAACATTTAAGAAATTGAAAGAAGTTGGTGGGTCAGTAGTAGGTGAAAAATAAAGTTGGAGAGATTAAAAAAGCCAGATAGAGGCAAGGTGGTAACCTTCAACCTAAGATTACTAAAGAACCATTTAAGGATTTTAAGCAGAAGGTGGTTGTTTTGGCTGTTAACTGGCCATCAATACTTGAGGACATAATCAGATTTGCATTTAAAAATATCACTCTGCCCATGTTAGAGGATCAAGACCAATTAGGAAGCTGTTGAAGTAAATAGAGGCAAGTTATGGTGGTGGTGATGGGCAGTAAGGGTCAAATTCAAGATTTGGTGATGAGAGGATTAGAAGAGAGAAAGAGAAATAGAGAATGATAGTAGGTCTCTGGCTTGAGCTCCTAGGTAAACATTGGATAACTGGATGATCCTTTTCTATAATAATAGTCCATTAATTAGTATAAGAAGAACAGGAGAAGGAAAAGGCAGAAAATTGGAGAAACTGAGTTCAGTTTTACACCTGGAAAGTTTGAGGTGCCCATCATCCAGGTGAATATGTCCAGTAAGCAGCTGTATATACAGAACTTAATAAAATCCTACTCTGCTGCCTTCAGATGTAGAACATGGTAAAGAAAATGTTCCACATGGACAAAAGTCCGAAGAATTCTACTTGGCTAAATTCCTATTTGAATCTTTTTCCAAGAAAGGACAATATAGGAAATCTGTGCCTTTTGCTTACTGTTTGTTTTGGTTACCTAGTGCTGCTCTGACAAGAAAATACCACAAATAGGATGGCTTAAACAGGAGTTTATTCTCTTCCAGTTCGGGAGGCTAGAAGTCTGAGTTCCAAGCGTCAGGCTCTAGGGGCTGGGTGATAGCCCCTTGACCTTGGGCTTCAGCTCTGCCTCTTGCTCCCGGCCCACTGAAGTAACAAATAAAATGGCACAGTCATGATATTACCAAACCACGTGGCAGGCCATTAATTCAAGTCCATTGTAAGTCCCAAGGTCGGGAGAACATGACAGGCTGCTGAATAACGATTTGGCTATGTGCAGAGTTCAAGTGTGCCATAAACTAGAGACTATCCCCAAGGCTTCTCCTTATATACGGGAAGCAAACCACATCCCAAATGCAGCTACTCAGCTGCTTGTGGTAGAGCCCACCATGGAGTTGATTGCCAGTTTCATCATGGGGAGTAACTACCACCAGCTGCCCAGCTACTCAACCAGGCCCAGCCAAGTTGACATACAAATTTAACTACCACATTGTTACAAAACAGTTCTACATAAGATAAAAGTGAAGTCTGCCATGAATTTAATATGGAAGGTTAGCAGCATTTCCAGGGCAAAGAGAAAATGAAAAGATTTGGGTTTAGGGTTTAATCAAGCAGTTTGTTCCCTCATTCTGCTCATGTTTATGAAGGTTCTCCTCTGTGCTGAATACTGGTCTAGGTGCTGGGGATGCAGCTACAAATAAGACAAAGTCCCTGCCTTCATAGCTTACATACTAGTGGGGGTGAGATGCAATTTTTAAAATTGGACAAATGAATATACAGTGTAAAGTGAGTCAAAAGCAAACAATAATGAGAATGTGTAATTTAGATATACAGGAGAACAGGATACAGAAAGTTCAGGATAGTAGTCACCTTTGGGATGCCTGGGATTGGCTATTGGGAGGAACACACAGGGAGTCTCAAGGGTGTTGATAATAGTATGGTTCTTCTAATGGGTAGTAGGTTCATGAGTACTCTTCTACTATATTTAATAACTTACATATAGTCTAAATGTAATTACATGCAATAACGTATATATATATATATATATAATTACATATTTTAAAAAATTTTATTGTGGTAAAATGTATTTCAAAATTTGCCACTTTAATCCTTTCTAAGTATGCAATTCAGTGACATTAATTACATTGACTATGTTGTGCAGCCTTTACCACTATTTATTTCCAAAATCTTATCACCTTAAACAGAAATTCAGATCCTGTTAAACGTTGACTCCCTCCCCCTCTGGCCCCAGTCTCTGGTAACCATTAATAACCTTCTGTTTATGCATTCATCTATTCTAGATATTTCATGTAAATGGGATCATATACTATTTATCTATTCAATGTATATTTTTAAAGAAAATTCTAAAGTAAAATAAGGCAGGATGAGAGGACAGAGAGTGACTTGGGAGTAAGCAGAGCTTCTTTAGCAAAGGCTTCTTTGAGGAGATGATATTTAAGCAGAGAATAGAGTGAAGTGAGGAAGTGAGTCCTACACAAATACGGGAAGAAGCATCTTAACAAGAGAGCAACAAGTATGAGGGCCCCAAACAGGAACGAGCTTGGTGTTTGTAAGAAAACAGAGTGTCTAAAGAGGAGGGAGTGAGGCAAAGAGATGTGGTCTCAAGGTTTGAGTATGATAAGGGGTTCAGTTTTATTCTGAGATGGAAATGTATGTAAACTTCTGAAATACTGTTTCACCCAAAGTATTTAAGTGATGCCATTTGTATATTCTGGGTGCGCATAGACAAGATGTCTGACATATCATCACATGCAAGCTGGCTTTGAACCTTTCGCAAGCTTCGCACACTAGCTGGCATTAAAACTTCTGGAGGCTTTGAACATGCAAAAGCTATATGGTTCCCTGTAAAAGAGGGGGGCTACTTTAATGTAAATTAATTGAATTGCTTTTTTCATATGCCACATCATGTCAAATCATAACTCTATATAACCAAAATTCAAAATAATTTATAATTGAAGCCAAATACCATCTTTGAGAATTGAAGTCCAGACAGTTAAGTGAAAAAGGAGGTGATGATGGGCCAACGGGTGAAGGCAGGTCACTAAGTGCCTGTACCTCTTTCTCTGTTGTCAGTGTGAATCCAGTAAAGCCCTCCTTTCAAAACTTTGACTCATTATCATAAAGAAGTAGAATGTTAAGGTTGTGAGAGACAGTAGAGATGTTCAATTCTTGCAGTTTAAAAATGAGGAACATTGAAACTCAAAGTGGTGACTTGCCCATGACCTTCCAATTAGAGACTGGACTAAGATAGAAAATGAAGATATTTAATTAGTGAGGAATGTTCTTTCCAGTCGTCAACTGCTGCTTGGAGGTTACATAATTTGAATGTGCCATTGACAAAGGGGCAGACATGACTACAGGTGACATTTTTCATGCATTGCAATTTCCTGAGCCTTGACTTTTCTGGGTCCTATGTTAAACACTATACTGGCACCATTTTGTGCAAGTGTCACGAATGGCTTGGACAATTAGTCTTTGAAATTCATAATAGATTGGGAAAAGCCTTTGGTTGAAACTTAAGAATTGGTCATGTCTTCATGAGCATTCTTTGGGTAAACTTACAAGTATTCACTGTGCTTTCCATTAATTTTGAAAAACTGCACCATCAGCGGTTCTGTTATCCATGAAACTCCGTGGCAGGGAAAATGATCAGATTTGTTTAGGAAAATCAGCTTCCAGCTGTATATAAAAATGTAAAATCTCCAAATTTCATCAACACTATTAGAACATTAATGCCATGTGAGTACAATACGTTTACATTTTAAAGGTGCCCTGGTGGTGCAATGGTTAAGTGCTCTGCTGTTAACTGAATGGTTGGCAGTTTGAACCCACCAGTGGCTCCATGGGAGAAAAGACCTGGTGATCTGCTTCCATAAAGATTACAGCCTAGATGAGTAGTGACTGGGGTCTTAGAAGCTTGCAAGCAGCCATCTAGATGCAACAATGGATCCATCCTCGTCCAGAGCAAAGATGAATGAAGAAGACCAAAGATGCATGGAAAAAAATTAGTCCAAGTGACTGGTATACCATGCAATCCTCAACCTGTATGACAATGAGACCAGAAAACTAGATGGTGCCCGGCTACTACTGTCAACCACTCAGAGGGGGATCTATGTAGGAGATCCTGGATAGAGTGGGAGAACAATGTGGAACAAAACCAAAATCATTAAAAAAAAAAAAAAAAAAAAAAAAAGGACCAGGTTTGCTGGTCTGATAGAGCCTGGTGGTACCCCTGAGACTATGGCCCTTAGCTGCCCTTCATGGTCTGGAATTGAACCCACTCCTGTGGCTTCCAGCCAAACAAAAGACAGGTTTATGAGCTGAACACTCCTTGGAGAGATCAATCGGGCGAATAGAAGGGTTGTGTATGCACAGGGAGACAGCTCAGGGGACAGGAGTGCATGGGAGGGAAGGACACAGGGAACTATGGGGAGGAAGTGGGAGGGGAGCTGTTGCATTGTGGGAAATTATAGTCAATGTCATGAGACAAAGTATATGTGAGCTGCTGTATGAAAAACGAAATTTGCTCTATAAACTTTCACCCAAATCACAATACAAAGTTTTTTGTTTTGTTTTGTTTTTTTTAAAAAAGGTAATAGCCTAGAAAACCACATGGAGTTTTCTACTGTGTTGCATGGGGTCACTATAAGTTGGAACCAACTCAATGGCACTCAACAACAATAACTGCTCATAGTTAGACTATGATTTTACTTTGAAGTGGTGCTAAGAAATAAGAGAGTTATTTCCCCTGTTTTGCCTTTGGAAAACAGGCTTAGAGTGGCTGAGGGATTTCCTCAGTTGTGTGGCGCTGGTCACTGGGACTGGATTAGACCACTAGTCCCTTTAGCATCATTAATGTACCTTAAGATCATGTGTTTTTCAAACGTTTCTTAAACAATGGGACCCCTTTTTCTAAGCAAAATGTTACAGCAGGCAAAAATGGAGAAACTCTTCTTTTTGTATCCCCAGCACCTGTATAGTTCAAGTGGAAAGGCTGGATGGTGGGGGGATTGCCCAGAGAAGCCACTAGGAAAGCATCTCTGACAATAGACTGTGATCCATCTCGGTTGTGCCTGCTATCTATAATAATGACATATGGCACTTAAGATGCTAAAGCCCCTTCAAAAATCATCAAAAATTAAGGTGTTAAAGGCAAACATAAATATTAGTAGTATATTATTTCATTCAAATTCTCTGGAAATTGTTCACTTGCATGTTATAAGACCCTTTAGAAACTGAACTATTTGATTCACTAGCACATCTTCCCCTGCCTCCACCCCCACAGCAGGCAGCAGAAGCTTGCCTTGCAGGTTGTGACACAAAGGAAGATGTTCTAGGACTTAAAAATCATGAGCTCCGAATGGCTCAGGTCCCCATTTTCCCAGGGGAGGTCTTGTGGAGGATAGTCAAAGGCCTGTTCAAATGCAGGATCAGTTTCTTACTAGAGGTGAAACCCCAGATCTTCATCAGGATAATGGGAAAAATAATACCTTCCCCATAGGATTCTGTGGAGTAAATGGAAAAAAATTAATGTAAATAATCTTTCACATGTTGACTGGTACTTGATAAATGTTAGTTCCTTCCTCATTCCCTGGGTGTCACTTGATAACTTTGTAATCTTCAGAAACCTCTGATTATTAATTACATAATACTTATAATACCTTCTGCAGATAGGATTCCTTTATAAATTAGCCTTCTGCAGAGGCCACCCATAAGGCCCCTTCTCTTGCCTCTCTACACATTCTCACAACTCCCAGGATTTCAGTAATGAATCTTAAATTTAGGCTTCCAGCCCAGGCCTCTTTTGAGTTTTAAACCCTCATTTCCAGTAATTTTCTGGACATCTCTACTGAATATGCCCCTTAAACTCAACATGGCTATAACTATACTCATTAAATGCTTCACCTCCAGTCTGCTCTTTCTTCTCTTCCTTAATGATAGCCACCAACTTCCTCCCTTGACAGATGCCGGAAAGTCATCCAGGGCCTCTGCTTTCTCTTATTCCCAGTTAATCCAAGGTCTTCAAGCCCTGTTGAGTCAATTTATCTGGATGCCTTCCAAGTCCACCCCCACTGCCATGGTCCTGCTGTATTTCTCACCTTTATTTCAGGTGACAGATTCCTAACTATTCTCCCTACAGGAGTCTGCCACTGCTCCCCCTCCCACACACACCAATCCCTTCTCTGCAGTTCTGGCAAGAGTACTCTTTCTAAATCAGAAATTGGATCATTTCCTTCTTTCTTAAAATGTTCCAGTGATTCTGCATGGCTTTCAGTACAAAATCCAGACTCTGACTTCAAAGCCCTGCACAGCCTTGAACTTTATGTTCCATCCTTATCTTGCCCTATTCCTTGCCTTCTCCCGCCAAGTTGAGCTGCGTAGCTGTGTTCCAAGTACCTCCCTGTTCTCTCCTTCTCTGGGTCTTTGTAGTATATAGAACTGTCTGCCAGGATGCCTTTTCCACCATCTGTTGCTCGGCTCGCTCTGATTCATTTTTCAAAACTCCTCTCTGATGTCACCTCTCCCAGGAACGCTTCTTATCCCCTGGGCCCTGGGTTAGGTGTCCACCCTGTGTGCCCTGGGGCACCCACTGCTTATTTGGATCACATTAAATGAGCTTCATAATACAGAGATTGTGTCTTTTCTT
This sequence comes from Orycteropus afer afer, assembly GCF_000298275.1. Lineage (NCBI taxonomy): Eukaryota > Metazoa > Chordata > Mammalia > Tubulidentata > Orycteropodidae > Orycteropus > Orycteropus afer. The sequence continues at coordinate 6,347,081 of NW_006921662.1, forward strand.
CCTGCATTTTCAGCACACACACATTTTCATAAAGGATTTCTAGGCATGAATTTAAAGTCTTGAGTTTCAGGTTTTGCTGGAAACTGAGGATGGAGTCTAACTGTAGGCATCAACACTGAATAGATCCTGTCTTTACATTGCTTATTTATTAAGTAAATTTTGTCAATATAAAAAAAAAAAAAAAAACCTAGCACACCAGTTACTAAAGGATTATGCATACAATTTATTAGAATTTAGTCCTTTTAAAAATTAGTTCCTTAAGAAAATTCCGGTCTTCCTTTTTCCTTTCCTGGCTTATCAAATGAAAGGATCTTCTCTGAGGCCTAGGTGTGTGCCACCCTGCAGTATGTCATCCTTCCAAAAGCCTCAGAGAAAAGTACTTTTCCCATTTTTGTACCTTTTTTAGTAGCAAGATGAGATTTTCTTTCCCACTTGTGGAAAATTAACAAAAATGATTATCTTTTCAATAAATGACAAACACACCACATTGTGCCCTCCTTCCCCCTGCTCAGGAAAAGACTCATCTCTGTCTGATAAGAGTGTGTTGAATGGGAAGGTTCTCAGGCTATGCCACTGCAGCAGGTACCAGGGAGGAACCTGGGAGGTACCAGGGATCTTCTCCTTCAGAGAAAGCCTGAATTCTGTGTAGGACCGAAAAGCCAGTGCTATAATGTATTCAAGAAGACCTAAGGGTTCACTTTCCAATAAGGATGAAAAAAAATCTGAGCACCCCACTGTGAGCTTATAGTAATGCTGTTTCATATAAAAAGTTGGTAATTAGTCCCTGAGTGAATAAAGTAGAATAGATGATAAGAGATGGATACTTAGAGGAGAAGCACAAAATGCTGTTGCCAGTCATCAAAATTTAAAGGCTATAGAGAAAGGGTTGGGGATGCCTGTCTCTGTTTACACACAATTTCCAACTCAGAATTTGTAATGATAAGGTTTATTAACTCGTATTTTTAACTTGTATTAAAAGGCAGCTTACATACATTTCAAAGGAGCCCACAGCATGCCATATGCCGGAGACTTTATGATCTGGCGTCAAACACCACACAAAAATTGGTGGGAATTTTGGTCTCAAATCTCTGCTCAATTTTGGTATCAATCTCTTCTCCTCCAACTAAGGGTCTCCTTCTAAAACCCACATGTGGTACAATGCTATTTTAATATGGGAATTGAACAGCAAATCTCAAAAATATATATTTCTGAACACTGCAGAACATGTAATACTTCTTGCAGATTTTATGATTTCTTATTTCATAACATCCTGGTATCTGTGTGGCCTAAATAGTTTGCATTCAACTGCTAACCTAAAAGTTGGCTGTTCAAATCCACCCAACAGCACTGCAGAAGAAAGACCTGGTGATCAGCTTCCATAGAGATTACAGCCAAGAAAACCCTATGGAGCAGTTCTATGTTGTAATACATGGGGTTACCATGAGTTAGAATCAACTTGATGGCAATGGGCTTTGTTTTGTTGTCACACTACAGTATCCATTTATTTGTGAATTTCCAACTCCTGCTACAGATGGGTTAAGACTACCAAATATGTCAGCAATCATTCATTATTTGATGTGAAATAGGGCTTGTTTTGTAGAGGGGCAATCTAGAGAAAATGCTTAAGATTTTAAATTGTTATTTAAATGTATCTTTAGTTTTCATTTTGTTGTTGTTTGCCTCAAGTCAGACCCGACTCATAGCGACCCCTCCTTGGGTTTCCAAGGCAATATCACTAGGGAAGTAGATTGCCCCATCTTCCTCTCAAGGAGTGGCTGGTGGGTTTGAACCACCAGCCTCTGGTTAGCATTCAAGTGCCTTAGGCACTATGCTACCAGAGCTCCTTAGTTTTCTTTAAAGGACATAAATTAGCACAAAAGCAAATTCCATGAGCAGCATGGCATTGCACTTAAAATATCTTTCTGAACTCCTCCTAAAAAGTAAATAAAAATGAACCACTCAAAAGAGAGAAAACTACAAGTCTTCTGAGAGGTGGTGTTACTGTATTTTGGCACTTATCTTCCGTGTCAGTTTTAGATCTTTGTGAATCTTTTAGACTATAGCGGGAAAACCAAAGTCTTGTCAGCTCCAAATCCTGAAGACACAGGATCCCAGAGTTCTGATTCCTGGTGAGAATGCAGATACATTTCCCCCACTCCCCATAGCAAAACTGAGCAGTGAAAAGCGCATTTGCAAAACATGTAAATTAGCCTTGATTACTTAGATTGACACAGGAGTATTTGAATTGAAAACATTACTCCATTTAACACGTTTCTTTTCAGGGAGAAATCTATTGTATCAATCAAAATTTTTGAAAATTGTTTTCTAATTTAGAAATAATAGAAATTGGCTTATTAGAGACTTAGAGAAGATGTAGCAACTTATTACACAATTATATCTGTCTTGGACGGACAAACGATAGAAAACAAACATGGATTGGTGCATTTGCTGGGAAATCCTTGACTAATACACAGTCATAACCCCAAGGAGCTTACACTCTAGATGTGAAAATGGACAGTTAAAGCTGTGTGGAAATGCAGAGTGGAAAATGTAGCTGAAAATAGTGGTCCAACAAATACTTGGCCTGCATATGTAATTCAATTAAAAAAAATTATTTTTCTTATTAAAATCTTACCACCTAAATATCAGAGTCATTGCCAACAAATTACAAATTGCCTGTGTAGACAGAGAAACAGGTAAGTACCTCTGAGGCAATTAACAATGCAACAAATATATGTATCTAATGACAAATCCATAGCAAAATAATTTCATGGAGAATTTAATTCAGTTGTGTGAATTCAACTCTGCTAAGCTCTATTTTCCTTCTAGAAGGAAAAATGCATTTATTTTTAAACTTTCAGAGGAAAGTTAGGACCAGTATTCCCAGAAATTGTCCAGCAAATGCTGTCCTGAAAATTTTAGATGAGCACTCTATAATATTAGTAAGCAAATAAACCACAACTTAAGACCTGTCCTTCATTTCATGTTTATTGGTAGTTGGTTCTTTCTGTCTTTTTTTTTCAACAGAGTGGCATAATTTATCACAGAATGTTAAACTCAGTTCTCAAAAAATACATTTATCATAAAAAGGAAAGTTTCAAATACAATTTTCTAAAAAGACTATTATTCATTTATCTTACATTTTATACTGTGCAAATTCCTACAACCTCCCTATTAATCTCTGTGACTATTGTTAACTTTCTCTTGTTTTTGAGAATATCTTTCACTGTGGCATAAAATAATATACCATTTCAAATTTTTAAAAATATGTTTAAATCACTGTAACACTGGATATTGCTTGTTTTCTTTTGCAATTTTCTCATCATGTGTAAAAGAGCAAGTTCACTTCTGTTTTCTAATTGGTCAGGTTCCAGATAAGCTTTATTTTTTCCTAACTTGCCATTTTAACCACTAAGTGTATAATTTGGTAGCATTAATTATATTCACAGTGTTGTATACCATCACCACTATTTGTTTACAAAACTTTTCCATCACCCCAAACAGAAACTCTGTACCCATTAAGCAATAACTCTCTATCCCAACCCCCTCCCATGCCCCAGCCCCAGGTTAACTACTAATCTCCTTTGGTCTCTATACATTTGCCTATTCCAGATATTTCATATAAGTGGAATCACACAATATTTGTCTTTTTATGTCTAGCTTATTTTACTCAGTATAATGTTTTCCAAGTTTATCCATGTTGTAGCATGTATCAGGACTTCAGGAAGAATAACATCTCATTGTATGTATATGCCCTATTTGTTTACCTAATAATCTGTTGATTCATCTGTTGACATTTTGGTTGGTTCTTCCTTTTGGCTATCTTGAATAATGCTGCAAGGAACATGGGTGTACAGGAAAATGAGTTATTTTAAAACATATTGGCCTTATGCCATGAAGGCATATATGTTCTCTGTGAAGGACATATATTCATAGCTAGAATGTAGACCTCTGAAAGTATAACAGGTGTTAAAAGACAAATCTAACACTAACATAGATTTCTCTGTTGTATATCAAGATATAACATATTGAAAGTATATACAGTCCATTCTCATTATTCACACTAGTAATGGTCTATAAAATCACTGCAAACACCAAATTAGCAAATAGTGAGCTATTGCTCTTAGGGGAAGATACTGGGTTACATTCCCATGAGCCTGTGGTCACAACATCGTTCCATATGTGTTTCGGTTTCCAAAACCAAACCAAAAACCCCTGCTGTCTCGTTCACTCTGATTTATGGCAACCCCATGTCTTACAAAATGGACCTAAGGTCCATAGGATCTTCTTGACTATAATTTTTGCAGAAGCTGATTGTTAAGCCTTTATTCATGGAGCTGCTAGGTGGATTCAAACTGCCAATCTTTTGGTTAGTAGTTGAGCTCAAACCGTTTGCACCACCCAGGAACCTTGTTTTTTGTTTAAAGACAACTTATTTCGTATATATTGTTGATTTATTAACAGTGAGTTCAAAGCCAACAGCGCTGTAACTCATGCCTGAATGAAGCTTATCTAACTCAAGTATTTTTCTCTGTAAGGTACAGAACAGCCTTTTTGCACCTAGGAACGGGACTTCAGCATTGCACTTGAGGCTGTTTTAAACAGCAAAATCACCAGCAAAACACAAAAATGCAAACAACGTGGCACTAAATTGCAAAAAGGCTATACCTACTCCTCACTTAGGGGAGCTCTGGTGGCATAGTGCCTAAGGCACTTGACTGCTAACCAGAAGGCTGGCGGTTCAAATCCACTAGCCACTCCTTGGAAGTAAGGTTCAATCTACTTTGGTAGTGATACCACCTCGGAAACCCAAGGAAGGGTCACTATGAGTCAGATCTGACTCAATGGCAGCAGGTTCGGTGTTTTGTGTTTTTTTTTTGGTACTCCTCACTTACGAACAATCTCGTTATCTGACATTTCACATATAAGACAACAGTAAAAAGATCTACTTTGTGACTATTTTGCACATTAACAACCTGTGTCTGACAGTGATGAGTGCTGAGGTGTGAGGTGAAGTAACACTGGTTTTGATGGTTAAGGTCATGTGTCAACTTGGGTAAAACGCAATGTACCGCACTGCTGTCGAGTCAGATCCAACTCATAGCAACCCCTCCTTGGGTTTCTGAGGTGATATCACTATGGAAATAGATTGCCCAACCTTCCTTCCAAGGACTGACTGATGGTGGGTTTGAACCGCTAGCCTTCTGGTTAGCAGTCAAATGCCTTAGGCACTACGCCACCAGAACTCCCGTCAACTTGGGTAGGCCACGATTCTCCATTGATTGACAGTTAGGTAATAACGTAATTTGGCACGTAAGTAATGATATAGTCATTCTCCATTTTCTGATCTGATGTGGTCATCTTTCATTTTTGAATAACGGTAACTTTTGCATAATTCCCTGGCCTCTGGAACCTAACCCTGTGATAAGAGAGAATTGAGTATTCTTGTCTCTACTGTATAACAACAAAGTGGGGCATCCTCATGTGTGACTTCAGCTGGGAACAAGCATGTCAGGCAACTCAAATTTTCACATATTGTGCATATCCACAAATGACTGCAAAAGCACCACAGTTACTGATTTGGGGGCTCTGATGGCACAGTTGTTAAAGCATTCAGCAGCTAACCCAAAGATTGGTGGTTCGAACTCACCAGCTGATCTATAGGATAAAGGTGAGGTAGTCTACTTCTGTGAAGATTTACAGCCTTTGAAACCCTATGGGGCAGTTCAATCCTGTCCTATACGATCATTGTTGGAATTGCTCGATGGCAGTGGGTTTTAATAAATTTTAAAGCAGTCTTGGTGGTGCAATGGTTAAGCTTGACTACTAACTAAAAGATCCATGGTTCAAACCCACGAGTGGCTCCACAGGAGAAAAGCTGGCAATCTGCTCATGTTACAGCAAAGGAACCCTGGGACAGTTCTACCCTGTCCTATTAGGTCTCTATAAGTCAGAATTGACTTTGACAGCACGTAACAACACAATACCAATACATTTTAGCTAATAGGTGAGTTTCCAAATAAGGAAGGTGCATATTAGGGATCAACTGTATTTCCTTATTGTTTACATTTTATTATATGAACTGAGTATAACTGTGGATTCATATTCACATTTATAAATATTTTTTAAATAATTAAAATAATTTTAAATATTTTAAATAAGGTGTGGAAAATGCTTTATTATTAACTATAAAGTGTCCCCATTTATAAAACATCAAGTCAACACCAAATTGGCTCCCAATTTAAATGCCACAAGAAGATGCAGAGCTCCTGACAGTGTGTGTCTGTGTACATCTCATTAATAAGGAATCAAACATTTGTTGGTTCTCCCATCCCACTTTGAAATAGATGTTGTATCCTACCCTCACACTACACATTTATTTTAGTACTAATTCCATCTTGTTTTTAATTTGTGGCAGAGACTTGGGGATGGGAAAGAGAAAGCATATTAATGCAAAGTTATGACCTAAAATGTAACGAGTGGAATCATACAGGGCACATGTCAACAGCAAAAGCAAAGCAATCTCATTGTCAGTGCATTTAGAGATACCAGAATGGGCGTGCACATATATGTACCAAAAAAACCAAACTCACTGCCATTGAGTCGATTCTGATTCACAGTGACCCCTGTTGACTTTCCAAACCTGTAAATCTTTATGAAAGTAGATTGCCTCATCTTCCTCCCACAGAATATCTGGTAGGTTTGAACTGCCAACCTTCTGGTTAGCAATTGATCACGATCACCTTATCCACTACACCACCAGAGGTCCTTACATATATGTACAGGGTGGTATAAGTTTAATACCACATAAAATCAAAAACAAACTCACTTAGTACCCAAAATTCTGGATATGAGTTACTATGGTAATCATCAACTGAGTAACAGATTTAAACTTTTAGTCATAGTATATTGCATTGTTTACTCCAGAATCAGCCAGTCTTTGCTCTTTCTTATTTATTTTTGGCCAATTAGAAAATAAAATGGGGTGGGGGGCTGTATCTGTTTACTTTCTGAGCATGAGTATATGTAAATATGTACACATATCTGTGTATTTTTTCCAGGAGTTTCTATATACACAGGACCAGGCAGTGTTTCATTCTGTTGTACATAGGGTCGCTATGGGTTAGAGCCAACTCAACAGCACCTAATAACAACAACTATATACACATTGTCTAAAAGTTGTACAGTTAACATAAATAGACTCCAAAGAGAAATTCCAATATACCATGTTCCCTTGCACATTATCTGTGTGTGTGTATTTGTATGGCAGTCTGTCTTTTGACTTTGTGTTTCTTTCTTATTCTGTATTTATGGGAACCTCTAAGGCAGATGCCTTACAACAACTGTGGGTGCTCACCAGACTTATGCAGAATGAATTGCCTGAGTCCCTCTTCTCGCTACGAGTGACGCAGGACCAGGAGGAAAAATAAAATCGAAGCATCCAAATTTAGAAACCACATTCAGGTTAAAGGGCACCAACCATCCTGGCTTGGATTCTGCCTAAAGGACAAGGCTCTCATTTTATAAAGATCATTAGTCACCAAGATATATATTTTAGCAAGTTCCCAGTAGCGAACATTCCGTTGGCAGTCACTGGAGTGTACCAGATGGTTCATTAACATAGGCTAGACAAGTCAAAGGCTTTCAGAATCATTTAGAAAATGTCAAACAGAAACAAGAACCCTGTCACTTTTTATTAGAATTAACTACATCATACCCTGGACACAGATTTCACCTTGGGTCAGAAAAATTAATACAGAATTATATGAATTGTGTAATATACTGGGTTAAGATAGGTCTTTCTCTAGGGACTCATTTGCTGGCAATATATTATGATCCCTCCACTTTAGGAATCCTCAAATCTTTCCTTCTGTAAGATATGAAAAGAGTTGACCTTGCTCAAAATCCATTGGTGTCTAATTGATTTGAGGTATATGCAGAATTTCAACAAGACATTCTTCTAAAGCTCTTTTGTGTTCCTTTTGCTGGGAAGCTTGGTGAGTGTGCTCTCAGCATATTCAGCAGCACTCAAAAGTACATTATATGTCAAGGGGAAATGCATTCATTAATTGAATACACAGCTTTAGTAAACATGAATTAAAATGCAATTGAAATGTTTCTCCTTTTTTTTTGTTTAAACTCAGATGTCAAAAACCTTGAGAACTTCCAGCTTGTGGAAGGTGTCCAGGAACAAGTCAATGCCGCCCTGCTGGACTACACAATGTGCAACTACCCGCAGCAAACAGAGAAATTTGGGCAACTACTTCTCCGACTCCCCGAAATCCGGGCCATCAGCATGCAGGCTGAAGAATACCTCTACTACAAACACCTGAATGGGGATGTGCCCTATAATAACCTCCTCATTGAAATGTTGCATGCAAAAAGAGCCTAAGTTATAACTCCTAAGAGCTCAGCTTTCAAAACAAAAAGAGATTGGAGAGGGGAAAGAAAAAGAAATACTCTAAACTGCTCCAAGCAACACTGATTAAAAACTTGGTTTAAAGATATTGAATTTTAAAAGGCATAATAATCAAATACTTAATGCAAATAAATGATGTATCAGGGTATTTGTATTGCAAACTGTGAATCAAATGTTTCACATCCCCAAAGGATTCCATACAAAAGACATTGTGACGGAGAGATTGAACTCACAGATGGTTGACACCACCATATCAGAATAAAAAAATGACAAAACAATGCTTGTATATTTAAACTGATCTCCACTATGAAGAAATTTAGGAACTCTTGGTGTGATTAATTAGGCCTCTACAGTGGGGGATTTGAGCTCACAGAATTCCTCCAAACTAAAGCTGAACTGAAAACAATTGTCAAGAATGCATCAGCTGCACCTACGATAACCCTCCCTCTTCCTTTCAAGGACCTAGCACCTTCTGTCCCTGTGATCATGGAATCTGTACTATGAACCTGTGCTCAGTCACACCCAGCTGTAGCTCCACCAAATCTTGAAGAGCCTAATTTTGAATGTCTGTGTCTTAGACCTGCAAACAACTAATAAGAACAGCCTATTAATATGTTAGCTTGCCATTTTAAACATGTTCTGAAGTTTGTTTTGTTCCGTGTCCATAACGTTAAAAAAAAAAAAAGCAGGCACTATCTCTCTTCTAGTCTTACTTATATGAGCATTAATTAATATTAAGGGTGATGACTACAAACTTTTAGAATAAATCCTCCATAGCTAAAGCAAGTTAGACCTTCTTTCTGCTACTGTTGTTGAAATGTGGCTTTGGCATTGCTGGATTTCATAAAAAATTTCTGGCTAAATGGCTTGGTAGGTTCCATCCATCAGTTTTTTAACCATCAAAGTTGTCATCCATTGAGAAAATAAAACACTAAGCATATTTTTCTGGAATGTCAAGTAGTCACAGTTCCTATACAGTTCAAAACAAAATGGAAGCATGTTAAGCTATGCAAAAGGAAAAGAAAGAGTGAGGTGATAAATTGATTGACTCAAGGCTTATTCCTGTTGTGATTGAATATCTCTTAAACATGGAGTGGAAAGGATGATTTTTACCTATTGCCTGGAGAGATATCATGGTAATTCAAATCTTCCCAAAAAGAGAGAAGAAGAGAGTGATATTGACCTTTCTAAGTCATAGACCAAAGTCTGCTGTAGAACAAATATTGGAGGACAAACAATTGCAAACAAACCTCTCCAAACGACGATATCAGTATTATTAATGTGTAATGCCACAGAAATGGAAGTCTTGCCTTATTTCACCATTCTAGAAGGTAGCTGTGCAGTTGTGGATCAATATTTGTTTGAAATAAAGTATTAATGCTTTTAAAGTCAAATAAAACATAGTGTTTACATTCTTTAGGTCCTGTGGGGGGGGGGGAACTGTGATATTACAAAATAGCAAAAGCAGTAATTTCCTTAATGTTATTTTTCTGATTGGTAATTATTTTGAACAGTACTTAATTATTGTATGTCGTGAGACACTAAAATCAAAAACGGGAATCTCATTTAGACTTTAATTTTTTTTGAGATTATGGCGGCACAATCACTTGTAGAAACTGTAAAAAAAAAAGTGTCTCCTAGTCTCTTAATTTTTTCATAAATGTTTCTGGCTTTTGAATAGTTTATTTATATTGTATATCATAGTTTCAACTGTAGACAATTATGATGCTAATTTATTGTTCATTGGTTTCATCTTTGTATAAGATATCGCCAAGACTGAAGAAACCAAATATATGTGTTTACTGTAGCATGTTTTCAAGTTAGTGGAACATAGTTCAGGGACATGGAAGGGTCTTAATGAATTAAAATCATTCACTTGATTAAATGTCTGTAAATCTTCATCATTCTTTCTGTAGTTTATTTAATATCTATTGTAAATTATGTGACTTGTAGCTTCCTCTGTTTTCAAGTAAATTTAACAAGGTGGAGTCTTACCTGGTTTTCTTTTCCAAACATTGTAAGTTGTATACCAAAGATATTAGTTACTATTTCTGTATGTACAAAGAGGATTATTTTATTACTTTTATTAATCACCTCTAATACTCATCCACATGAAGGGTACACTTTAGCTAAGCTGGGCATGGATGGCTCCTCACAAGAGTCTCAACCACCTGTGTTAGCTTCATGGCTGAAATGACAATGAAAAATCAAATCAGTGTCACATCCAAAATATTAAATAGAATGGCAGCCTCTCTGCTTCCCTTAGTTAGAAAACATTGGCTAGAAGACACATGGAGAGGATTGGTGTTGCCAACAGTTCATAAAATGGTTCCACCGTGTATGTATGTGTAACATGGGTGGAAACATGAGATTTGGAGACTTATTTTGAAGATTTTTAACATTGCAAAATATATACATACATACATATATATATATATATATATATATATATATATGTATATAGATAGATTCTTAAAACCCATGTTTTCTTAGTTTGAGTATACAGTACTCCCCACAGCATATTAAACCTAAAACAATATCAAGTATTGGTATGTTGTTAATCTTGTAATTGACACCATGGAAGCAGTTAGAAAGATGGCAACACGAAGAGTTACAGCCACACTGCTGGTGACACCAAGGACAGAAACTGATTAACAAGAGTGTGCCACAGCCAGCGTCTGTGGTGCCTCCAAAGTTGGCAAGCAAAATTTCTCTAATTGTTACCCAATAACAATATAACCAGACATTTACTTAACAACTGCCTTATCAGTGTAAAAGCAGACTCAAATATAAAAGTTTTTGGCTTAGCCTGGCTTATTGTAGTTGGTCTATGTTTATAAACAGACAGTCTGCTATGTCTGAATATTTGTATTACAGATCTGCAGCTGCCCTGGATTTGAATCCATGCAACATTTAGAGTGTGAAGTTGGTTACCTGTTGACGTTTTCTTACTGTACCAGTGAAATGCATATTGTCATGTCAGTTCTTGCCAGGAATTTCTCAACAAAATGGAATTTTTTTTTCTTTTTTTCAGTATTTCAATAAATGTTGATATGCCCAGCCTGAAAAATTTTAAAAGTTTTATGCTGTCCTCATTCTATTGGATGCTAAAGCTTTTATGTAATTAAGATATTTGAGTGAGGATGGAATCAAAAGAATTTCATGAGAGTAGAAGGTGACTTTTCTCTCTAGATATTTTCTAGGGTACTCTATTGTCCTTGATTAGACACCTGAACCATTACATTCAACATGTTCATCATATTTATATATATAAGTTAATTTTATATTATTTACTGTTATAATTGATGGGCACAAAAGTCTTAGACAATCTAATTTTTTTGTAGAGGATAGATGATTAGATAGATGGATGGATGGATGGATGGATAGATACTGTTGAGTGGATTGGGGACTCATGGCAGCATTATGTGCAACAGAAAGAAACATTGCCTCATCCTCATGACTGCCTGCATGTTGGAGTTCACGGCATTGACCACTTGTACCATTCCATCTCACTGAATGTCTCCCATGTCATCACTGGCCCTATACTTCACCAAATACAATGTCTTCCTCCAGCAGTTGATCCCTCCTGATGATAGGTCCGAAGCATGCAACTTGGACAATGTTGTGTTGTGATCTGTAAGGTTTTCATTGGTTAATTTTTCCATAGACTGCCAGGCCTTTGTAGAGTTTACTATGCGCTGCTAAGCTTACTATGTACTTTCCCAAGAGCTTTATTAATGCACTTGATCTTCAGAACAACTCCACAAGGCAGAATTTAGTATCTTCATCTTATAGCTACCTGCTCTAGGTCATATACCAGTCATTCATTAGAGGAGCTGGGATGTGAACCCAGGTAGTTTGACCTCAAAGTCCATGCTCCTAAACACTACACCTGGCTGTCTCTAATCCAGGATGACACTATGGATTTACTTTCAAGAGGAAAAAATATTAAAGAAAACCAAGTGCCAGGTCACCACTAAATATACAAATGTTTATCAGTAACCGAGAAACATAAAAGCCTCTACATATCTGGAGTTTAACCCTAAAAAGTAACATGCTTGTGTTTTAGAAATTAACTTCCTTCGGCACCATTGAGACTTTGGAAATGTTTAAAGCAACAAAACACCTACAAAATCCTTTTTTGGAATTAATTATAACCTTGACTATAAAGTAAAGAGCTCTGGTGGCAGTGTAGTTAAAGCCCAGGGCTGCTAACCAGAAAGTTGGTTGTTCAAATCCACCAGCCACTCCATGGGAGAACGACAAAGCAGTCTGTTTCGATAAAAATGTACACCCTTGGAAATCCTAGAGGGATAGCTATGAGTCAGAATCAACTTGATGGCAATGGATTTTCTATTTTATTACAAAGTAGTGCAAGCATCACAAAATAAGCAACAGTGCTTATGAAACAAGGTGGCCCACCCATCTTCCTCCCACATCCCTCCTTTTCCATTCCCATCCCTACCAAGATAGAGTCATTGTTCCTTTCCCAAGCTGGCACTAATTTTCCTTAGGTCCTACAAAAAGATACGAAAGAGTCAGCCCAAAACATTACACTTAGGGGCTTAATAGACTATGGAACTAAGGTTTTTGAACAACTAAATCACCCACCATCTGCTTTTGTGTCAATTCCAGCTCATAACAACCCCATGTGTGTCAGAGTAGATTTGTGTGCCATAGCGTTTTCAACGATTGAGTTTTTGGAAGTAGATCACAAGGTCTTTCTTCTGGGCATCTCTGGGTAGACTTGAACCTCCAAACTTTTAGTTAGAAGGCCAACCACATTAACTGATTGCACCACCAAATGATCCCATAAAACCTATTTACCTTTTAAAAATTCTTGCTGACATTCCATGAAATTGAAAATATATATGGAGCCCTGGTGACACAGTTTTAAGTGCTCAGCTGCTAACTGAAAGGTCATCAGTTGGAACCTACCAGCCGCTCTTTAGGAGCAAGGTGTGATGGTCTGCATCTGTAAAGATTTACGGCCTTGGAAGCCCTATGGCGCAGTTCTACTCTGCCCTACAGAGTTGCTATGAGTCAGAATTGACTCAGTGGTAACAGGTTTGGTTTTGGTTTATATATTTTATTTTATGTGTGTGTGTGTGTGTGTGTATTTATATATATATTAGTTTGGGCCTTAATGTAGAGAGCCCTGGTGGTGCAATAGTTAATCACTCAGCTGCTAACTGAAAGGTTGGCAGTTTGAACCCAACCAGTGCCTCCGCGGGAGAAAGACCTGGTGATCTGTTCCTGTAAAGTTTAGTCCAAAAAAACCCCACAGTTGTCAAGTCAATTCGAATTCCTAGCAACCCTATAGGACAGAATAGGGTTTCCAAGAATATAAATCTTTATGGAAACAGACTGCCACATCTTTGTCCTACAGAGAAGCTGGTAGGTTTGAGCCACCAACCTTTTGATTAGCAGCCAAGCACTTTAACCACTGGACCATCAGGGCTCCATTCTGTAAAGACTGCAGCCTGGAAAACTCAATGGGGGCAATTCTACTCTGTCACACGGGGTCATTGTGAGTTGAAATTGACTTGATGTCACCTAACCACAATAACATGTTGTTGTTGTTGTTGTTATGTGCCATCGAGTCAGACCCGACTCATAGCAACCCCTCCTTGGGTTTCTGAGGTGGTATCACTACAGAAGAAGATTGCCCCATCTTCCTTCCGAGGTGTGGCTGGTGGGTTTGAACCACCAGCCTTCTGGTTAGCAGTCAAGTGCCTTAGGCACTATGCTACCAGAGCTCCCAACCACAATAACATACATCTGTTAAAAATTGGTAGAGAAGGAGTTTCTCTAAAGCCCAGCCTGGCAGGTAGCAGAGGTCAGTCTGATGAGAGCAGAGGCCTAAGTTCTTTCACCTAGAATAATACCCACGAAGTTGCTAAATCCATCAGCAAGATGCAGCTCCTAAGGGGGGGGCAGGGGGAAGGCTCATGCTGATGTACATTTGATTGTTATATTTTATATCAACAGTAACTTTGAAGAGGTTTGTACCCTTAACTAAGTTTGACATTCAGTTTGAAGCCATCTCTGATGTATATTTTTATGAGAAACATGTGGAGAGTTTGTTCAACATAACACAGGTCAAAATGCTACAATACTTAGTGATCTTGACGTTTCCCTGGAATAATAAAGACCAATTTTCCTTAACACTGAACAGGAAGTGTATAGTTTAGTCACTCAACATAAATATTCTTACAATACTTCAACTGTTTCACAAAGGCATTTGTTTTATGCTGTTAGAAATTAATAATCCACTGACTGATATAAGGCTTTGATTGTGGTTTCATTTGTGTAAAAAAAAGAAAAAAAGTCTACGAAACTTTGAATGTTTAATTGTTGCTAGAAGAAAAGAAAGGGGGGTAAAAGGAGGTATAATTAGACTAATTGCTGAGTATTCCTGAAATGAGTTTGAAACTAACCTTACTGAGCAATCTGTAGACTTGAGAATGCTAGGGCCCATTCATGAGCTGATACCAACCTGTGTCAGACCCTAGGCTGCCCCAGGGATATTATGGCTCCCATGTGGGACACCCTGGGACACTAGTAGCAGATAGAGACACTGTCCTCGGGACTATGTTAGCTGGAAGAAACATGGGAGAGATATATGTTGTCCTTCCAAGGAGAATGTGTGGACACTTGATTAGTGTCTAACCCTAAGCATAGTGGTAGTTCATTGGTGAAATTTTCCACGCAGGAGACCTGGATTCAATTACCGGCCAATGCTTCTCGTGTGTAGCCACCACCTAGTCTGTCAAAAGCTTGCACACCACCATGAACTTGAACAGGTTTCAGTGGAGCTTCCAGACTAAGATAGCTTGAGAAGAAATGCCTGGCAATCTGCTTTCATAAATTAGCCAGTGAAAACTAGGAATTATGATTGTCCCATCTGCACCCAATGAGGCAGAATTTTGTTCCAGTGTGTTTGGGGTCACCATGAGTTAGAGCCAACTCCAAGAAGTTTAACAACAACTTTACCTAGCATGTCCACTCTTGTGTCACCTGACCCAAGAACAACCCTGTGCATGGTGGGCTTGCTCGGCCCACCTCTCTGAGGATGAAGCCCCTCCCAGTGAGTTATGTCTGGGCCAGTGACCCCCAGAACTTTAGCAGCAGAACAAGATTCCCTTCCACTTCGGGTCACTCCTGCTCAGATCTCCTCAGCAGCTTTCCTTCATGCTCCCTTTTTCCCACTATGTCTCCATATCCAAGTCCCACCAGTTATTTTTGTTATTTATTTTTCTCTCAAATCTGTCCACTCCTCTCTTTCCATGCAGTTTTAGATCAGGTCCTTGGTATTCCTTCTTCTTCTTGTGTGTGTGTGTGTGTGTATGTGTGATTTGGGTGAAAGTTTACAGAGCACATTCATTTTCCATACAGCAGTTCATACACATTTTGTTTCAAGACATTGACTGCAACTTTGGCATTTCTTGCCCAAATTACACAACAGCCTCCAGACTGATCTGCCATCCATTTCAATCCACTCCACACCTCACTTCACCCAGCTGCCAAAAGCAATCTTTCTACCCTCAGACCAGATCTTCTTATTCCTCTGGTTATAGTCCTCTAATGCCTCGTATCTTCAGGAAAAATTTCTAAATTCTCTAGCATGGCATTCAAGCCCTTTCACAACACAGCCCCTGCCTTCCTTCCCAGCTTGTACATAGGATGGCTGGGTAACCTTTAAGGACCCTCCAGAACTGGCAGTCCAAGATTCCAACATGGCCAGGCAAACAGACTGGTCAAAAATTTCAGAAAGGATCTCTCCCCTCACTTCTTGCCTCCAGGAAAAATCTGCTAGTAACTTTGGAGTCTGCTGGAATGATGAGACTGTGAGAGGCAAGCTCCAGCCCACCCCACAGATCTCAGTGTGTAAGAGAGGAATCCACAGAGCTCATTTCAGTATTTGTATAGGACACAGGAGAGAAAGTATAGACACCCTTAAAAAGAGGTAATTGTTAACATTCTGAAAAAGAAAATATACCTACATTAGAAAAATTATATTTGTCAATTCAAAATTATTTCTGAAGTTTCAGGAGGTAACATATGATCAAGAACTGATGGTATTGAATGAAGATGTTTAAGCTACACTGAAGGCACTGAAGAAAAGCAAGACTCCAGGAATGACAGAATACCAATAGAGATGTTTCAATCTGTGTGTTAGTGTAGAGCCTAAGGCACTTGACTGCTAACCAGAAGGATGGAAGTTCAAACCTATCAACCACTCCTCAGAAGGAAGGTTGGGCAATCTACTTCCATAGTGATACTGCCTCGGAAACCCAAGGAGGGGTCGCTATGAGTCGGGTCCAACTTGACGGCACATAACAACAACAACAACATCAATCTGTGTGCTGAGCTTGGATCAGGCACACCTTACTCCTCAAAGTGATATCTTTGCTTTCTAACACTTCAAAAAGGTCTTTTGTAGTAGATTTGCCCAACGCAATACATCATTTTATTTCTTAACTGCTGCTTTCATGGGCATTGATTGTGGATCCAAGTAAAATGAAATCCTTAACAACTTCTATCTTTTCTCCATTGATCACAGTGTTGCTTATTGGTCCAGTTGTGAGAATTTCTATTTTCTTTTTACTGAGGTGTAATCCATACTGAAGGCTGTGGTCTTTGATATTCATCAGTGAGTGCTTCAAGTCCTCTTCATGTTCAGCAAGAAAGGTTGTGTCATCTACATATTGCAGGCTGCTAGTGAGTATTCCTCCAATCCTGATGCTATGTTCTTGTTCATAAAGTCCAGTTTCTCAGATTATTTCCTCAGCAAACAGGTTGAATAAGTATAGTGAAAGGAGACAAACTTGATGCACAGCTTTCTTGATTTTAAATCATGCATATCTTCTTGTTCTTTTTGAATGACTGCCTTTTGCTATGTACAAGTTCCCCATGAACACAATTAAATGTAATGGAATTCTCATGTTTCTCAGTATTATCCATAATTTCTTATAATCTCTGCAGTCAAAAGCCTTTGCATAGTCAATAAAACACAGGTAAATATCTTTCTAATATTCTCTGCTCTCAGCCAAGATACATCTGACATCAGAGCTGATATCCCTCATTCCACATCTTCTGGATCAAGCTTGCATTTCTGGAAGTTCCCTGTTGATGTACTGCTGCAACCATTTTTTTAATTATCTTCAGCAAAATTTTACATGCATGTGATATTAATGATATTATTCGATAATTTCCACATTCTGTTGGATTACCTTTCTTTGAAACGGGCATGAATATGGATCTTTTCCAGTCACTTGGCCAGAGAGCTGTCTTCCAAATTTATTGGTATAAAGAAGTGAGTGCTTCCAGTGTTGCATCAGTTTGTAGAAACATCTCAATGGGTATTCCATCAATTCCTGGAGCCGTTTTTCACCTATGCCTTCAGTGTAGCTTAAACTTCTTCCTTCAATACCACTGGTTCTTTATCACATATTACCTCCTGAAATGGTTGAATATTAACCAATTCTTTTTGATACAGTGATTCTATATATTCCTTTCATCTTCTTTTGATGTTTTCTGCATTGTTCAATATTTTGCCTATAGAATCCTTCAATACTATAAGTTAAGGCTTAAATTTATTCTTCAGTTCTTTCAGCTTGAGGTATGCCAAGAGTTTTCTTCCCTTTCTGCTTCCTAACTCCATGTGTTCACACATTTCATTATAATATTTTACTTGGTCTACTTGAGTTGCCTTTCAAAGCTTTTGTTCAGCTTTTATTATTTCATATTACTTCTCATTATTTCTTCCTTTTCTTTAGCTACTCTCTGTTCAAGAGCAATGTCTCTGTTAAGACATCGATTTTGGTCTTCTTTTGCATTAATGTCTTTTTAATAGCCTTTTGCTTTCTTCAAATGATATTCTTGATGTCATCCCACAACTCGTCTAGTCTTTAGTCATTAGTGTTGAAAGCCTAAAATCTCTTCTTGAAATGATCTCTAAATTCAGGTGGGGTATATTCAAGGTTGTACTTTGGCTCTTGTGGACTAGTTTTGATTTTCATCAGCTTCAGCTTGAACTCATGTAGAAGCAATTGATGGCCCATTCTGCAGTAGGTCCCTGGTCTTGTTCTGACTGATGATACTGAGTTTCTCCATTATTTCTTTACACAGATTTTGTCAAATTGATTCCTGTGTATTATATCGAGTGAAGTTCATGTGTATAGTCACCTTTATGTTGTTGTTGGAAAAAAGGTATTTGCAATGAACACATCCTTAGTCTTGCAAAATTGTATCATGTGATCTCTGTCATTTCTATCATCAAGGCTATATTTTCCAGCTACCAACCCCTTTTCTTTGTTTCCAACTTCTGAACTACAGTCACCAGTAATTATCAATACATCTTTATTACATGTTGCAAAAAAAAAAAGAAATTATTGGAGCAGTTGCTGTCATAATTGTGGGGTTTGCTGCAATGGCCCAGACTCACTGGAATATATGGTTTTGGAAAAAAAAGAGGTTAAATGGGAGAATGAGAAATCTTTAGTTTCCAGATGGGACAAAAAATATCCATGGACTGAAGCAGCTGTTATGTTGCAATCAGTTACCCAAGGCAAAAGTTATTTATGGGATTTAGGGTGGTGGATCTAACCCTGGAGGAATTAGCTATTTGGATGCTTCTTTAAGTACAGTGTGATAATGAAAGGATAAGACTTACTATTCCTTGGTTACTGTTATCAGTAATAGCTGCATTGACAAGGAAAAATAATGTAGGGGCAGATTGCAGCACTGAACCAACCCAGATCCAGTCTGATTAGAGTTAGGGCTTCTAGTCTCAGGGAATACCTGGAAAGGAAAAATTATGTTTGAACAACAAGAAGTACCCCTATGACCACTGGTCACCAAGAAGATAATATGGGAAGGGAACAGGCAAAGTCAATAAACTACTGAAACCAGGGGGTATAGTTTTAAAAAATTTGCTTCAGTTTGTAGATTAGTATTGTCAGCTTCCTAAGGAACTTTTACCAAAATGGGTTGTGAGAGTGATTAATTTGGGGGCAGTGTCTTTAGTTTTGAATGCCACAAAATGGAAGAATATGCAAGACTAACAGCTTAGTATGGAACAGCAACAAATGAAGATCCAATATCCAGTTATGCAGCAGGTTAACCCAGAAGGGATAGGCAGCCTGATGGATAAAATTTGGATTTGGATGGGAAGGTCTATTTACTCTGACAAGGAAACGGCCCCTGCCCCCCTCTAAGTACTCCATGGAACAGCTAATGTGTTGCTTATTCGAGCCATGCTGGAATGACTTTATGGTGATCAGGATAGGCATCCGATAAGTATGCCCCTTACATGGGTCATGGCAGATATAGTAATCAAGGGAGCCCCTTCTACATGAGCACCCCATTTTAATGGGAGCTCTGGTAGCATAGTGGCTAAGACACTTGCCTGCTAACCAGACAGCTGGTGGTTCAAACCCACCAGCCACTCCTTGGAAGGAAGGTTGGGCAATCCTACTTCCGTAGTGATACTGCTTCGGAAACCCAAGGAGGGGTCACTATGAGTCGGGGCTGACTCGACGGCACATAACAACAACAACAACAACAACAATATGAAGCAAAGCAACAATCTGAGACTCTGTGTCAGATCTTCTGGCACAGCTTCCCTGCATGGGCCTTACAGATGTGAGAAGTGTAAGAGTGATGAATAGGACAATGAGAAGAGGCAAGGGAGAAAGCACTTACCTCAGCAGGTCAGTGATTTTTTGATGGTTACTAAGAAATTAGATGAATATAGCAATTGAGATGGGAGGTTGAGTGGACTAATAGAAATTCCACTTGTCCCCCAACATTAAAATGGCCTGAACAAGTCCATTCTATTCACTCAAGTCAGGAGGAATTTAATGCTGGGAATTTCCACCTGGGACCAGTTGAAGCAGAGGCTCAGCTAGTTGATGAAGGTCAGGACTGACAAGGAAGCCAGTGTCTTCTAGTCCAGCCCCCAACAGGGGACCTGAAGCCATATGACACATGTGTGGGTAAAATGTCCCAGGGGTGGGAAGAGACCTTCTTGGGGCTCCTTGACACAGGAGTCCAATGTATTGTCATACCAAAACCCATAGATAAAATTTTGAAGGGACCTAAGGTTAGACTAAGGAGCTCTCGTAGCATAGTGCCTAAGGCACTTGACTGCTAACCAGAAGGCTGGCGTTTCAAACCCACCAGCCACTCCTTGGAAGGAAGATGGGGGCAATCTGTTTCTGCAGTGATACTGCCTCGGAAACCCAAGGAGGGGTCACTATGAGTCGAGTCTGATTTGATGACACATAACAATAACAACAACAAGGTTAGACTTGGGGAATATGGGAATACAACAGTTGATGGGACTAAGGTGAAAGTTTGAATGAGAATTGGAAGATTTAAACAGATATTGTGTGAAGTAGTTGCATCTCTCTTACCTGGATTATTGGTATGGATATTATGTCTACTGAAGGTATCTAAGTCTGCCCCTATGCCAGTATTGATTGGACATGCTAAATGGGAACCAATAGAATTGCCTGAATCCACTCAGGTTGTTAATTTGAAACAGTATTTGATACCTGGTGGACAAAAAGAGATTAATGCTTTGATTAAAGACACACTAAAGGCTGGTGTATTGGTGCCAACACATTCTTTGTATAACAGCCCTATATGGCCCATGAGAAAGGCAGATGGCTCATGGAGGCTGACAGCAAACTATTGAGGCCTAAATAAAGTAGTGCCACCCATGGCTTCAGCTGTTCCAGACATGGGATCAATGGTGCAGAAAATACAGCAGGCTAAAGGAGACAGGTACTCAGTGATTGATCTTGCAAATGCCCTTTTCTCCATCCCAATCTTAGAAAAGAGCCAATCTCAGTTTGCTTTCACATGGGAAGGAACTCAATATACTTTAAATATTTTGCCACAAGGTTATTTGAATTCACCTACTTACTGTCATGGTTTGGTTAGAAGAGACTTGGGCTTGGTGCAGATTGCAAGTATAGTGATATATTACATTGATGATATTGTGTTAATATCAAACATGTAAAAACAGGCTAGGGAAGATTTGAAAACAGTGGTGGCCTATATGACCAAAAGAGCCTAGTTAAATCTAGCAAAAACCCAGAGCTGTGCCCAAACAATGAAATTCTTGGGAATAACTTGGACAGGAGCCATCTATGACATTCCACAGGCAACAAGAATAAATTACTGTCCCTACTTACTGCCAAGATTAAGCAGGAGGCCCAATGTTTAATTGGTCCATTTGGATTTTGGAGAACACATATTTTACATCTGGGAATATTGCTGCTCCTATCCATAAAACTACTCAGAAGAAAACTGCATTTGAATGGGGCCCCAAGCAACAAAAAGGTATGTCTGAATTACAGAAAGTGATCTCACTCCCCTTACCTTTAGGACCTTATGATCCACATTCAGACATAATATTGGAGGCATCTGCCACATGTGCTGATGTAGACTAGGGCTTGCAAAAACCTGAGAAGGCTGCCCTACAATGACCACTGGGATTCTGGACTAGAAAGCTTCCAGATGCTGCAGCACAATACAGAACATTCAAAAGGCAATTACTCCCCTGCTATTGGGCATTGATTGAGATTGCTTCAATGTCAGGACATAAAATCATCATTAGACCTGAAATAGCCATAATGGCTTCGACGATGGCAGAGAAATCCTCTAATAAGGAAGGCAGTGCCCCAAAATAATTCTATAATAAAATGGAAATGGTTTCTACAAAAATAAGCTACTGGGTGAATGCAGGGAAGCACCTACCATATCCATGAGCAGATAGCTTCTTTTCCCATAGGTCCTAACTGGGAACCACCTGAGAAGCTTCCAGAGCCCATTGCCACATAAACAACCCCCTATGAACAACTTCCTGCTGACTAGCAGAAGGTTCCTTTGTTTACAGATGACAGTTCCAAAGTATATGGACAATATTTGATGTAGAAAATTACTGCATTAAGACCAACAGATGGAAAAGATCCTGATTGAAGAAGGTAAGAACAGGTCACTCAATGGGCTGTACCTACTGTCTTCTTAGCTGTCATGAAAGAATTGGGTAATGATAAAAGCCCATATGTTTAGGTTTTTACTGACTCATAGACAGTGGCCAATGGCCTGGCTATATGGGCAGGCAAATGAATTATAGGAAACTGGACTATTAAGGTGACATCCATGTGGGGCATGAACCTATGGAAAGCACTCTGGGAATTTAGAGGGTGCATTAGAGTAGGTCATATTGATGCCCAACAGAAAAATCCCATTCCTGAATCAGAAGACAATTGGAACCAGAAAGTGGACATGGTAGTACGCTTCCCTGAGGTCCATGAAATGAGTCCATGACATGAGTGGGGATGAAAGTGGGGTAGCAATACAGAGATGGGGTGAATCTAGACACAGCTCTCCTTAACCCTCTGAGGCACAAAACTTCAATAAAGATTGCTCTATCTGTCAGAAAGAAAGACAGGTTACAGATGGCTATGGGGCAGTTTTCCTGTGGGGAAGACCCTGCACATAGCTGACAAGTTGATTACATAGGATGAATGATGCCAGGTGTCTACAAATGGGCCCTCTCAGGAATAGATACTAACTCTGGGCTGGCTTTTGCATATTCCATGACAGATGCAAATGCCAAAAACACCACTAAAGGATTGGAACAAAAGATAATGTACTAATTTGGGCCACCAAGTTATATTTCCTTAGACCAATGAACACACTTTACTGTCCATAGAAACAGCAAAGAGCCAAAAAATATCACTCCTATTAAATGGACATACCATGTTGCATACCATCCTCAAAGTAATAGTTTGATAGAGAATTGGAATGGGCAATTAAAACATTTCTTATTTAAAATAGGGGAGGCAAATGCATGAAGGGCTGACTCACACACCTTCATGAGTATATGTTTGCACTCAACATGAGGGGGTCAAAGGGAGGATCATCACTGGACAGATTCCTACATTCCTCTGGGGAATCTGGGCAAGAGGGGGTGGGAAGGACACTGATACACTGAACAATTCTTTCCCACATCACCAGAAATTGCTTTATCCTGCCAGAAGCTGTGGTCCCAGGATCTGGGATGCAACTGCAAGTGCTAGAGCCAGGGATGATCCCTAAGCAAGAGACTGTAACTATATCCCTTGTCTTAGTTCTCTAGTGCTGCTATAACAGAAATAACACAAGTGGATAGCTTCAACAAACAGGAATGTATTCTCTGAGGAGGCTAGAAGTCTCAATTCAGAGTACAAGTTCTAGGGGAAGACTAGGCTAGAAGTCTTAGTTCAGTGTGCCAGCTCTAGGGGAAGATGTTCTCTCTCTAGATTCTGGGTGGAAGCCTCTCAACTCTGGACTTCAGCTCTGCCTTTCAGGCCCACTGGAACAAGCTGGGGCTTCTCCTGACTCATGGAGCTCCCAGGGATAATGAACTCAAGATTGGCAGGCAGTATAGCAAGCTGCCGGCTGCTAACACTGACAAATCCAAGATCAGAAGAAGTTTGGCTCAAAAGGTACAGAGGCAACAATCCCAAGATTGGCAGGCAACATGGCAGACCACTGGTTCAAGTCCAGGAAATGGGGATGATGACTGGGCCAAATGCAGTATCCTTTCCATATACATACTGGAAGTAGGCCACAAAGTCAATTCCCCTTCAATTGATTAACTGCTCACAGCAGATTACACCATGGAAGTGATTGTACCACATCCAATCTCATCATGTGTAATAACTACATCACAGCTGCCAAGCCACTCAGAATCAAAGCCCAAGCAAGTTGACATACAACCTTAACTATCACAGTCCACCCCTTGTCCATTTGGCACCTGTACATATTTCCTTAAACCATACATCTATGAGTGGCAACCTCATGCCTTTGGCCTGTCAGACCCTGGTCTTCTGCCCTTTGGGCATGGCAGCCCTACCCCCTCAGCTCTGGATAACAGATATGGCCCCCATTCCATTGTCACTCATGTACAGCAGCCCCACACTCCAGAAGAGAGTTGGTGAAGATCTGACCCTTTGAAACCTAGGAAGCTGTGGTGGTTCCACCTTTGAAACTCCTGAGGCCATGATCCCACCCTGTGAGGCTGAGGCAGCTCTACTTCCCATCTTCCTTGTCTCTTCAGCTTCTGCTTTCTATTTCCTTGGTTTCTTTAAGAAGCCAGCCCAGCCTCTGCCCTGTTCCAGCAAGTATTACAAAGCTCTTCAGCTCTACCAATTAGTGCCCAAAGGCAACTCACTTTGCCAGGAAGCTTCCTGCTCAAAGGCACTCAGCTCTCTTACTGCGTGGGCTGGGAAGCCTGCTGTTCCATTTCCTGCTGGTCTCTTGGTTCTGTTACCTCTGCTGCTGCCATCTCTCTGCCATATCTGATGTTACAACTCTACTCACTTCCTTCTGAGCAGACACCAGAATCATCTTTTATGTCCATAATTCCACCAAGAGTCTGTTCAAGGCAACCTGAGCCTTTGCTATTGGACACCTTAAAACTCTTCTAGCTTTATTCATTACCCAGTTCCAAAATTGCTTCCATATTTTAAGAATTTGTTAGAGCAGCACCTCACTCCCAGTACCACATTGTCATAGTTCTCTAACACAGAAATACCACAAGTGGTTAGCTTTTACAAACAGAAATTTATTCTCTTATAGTTTGGCAGGCTAGAAGTTCAAATTCAGAGTACCGGCTCTTGGGGAAGATTAGGCTAGAAGTCTGAGTTCAGTGTGCCAGCTCTAGGGGAGGACTTTGTCTCTCTGGATTCTGGGTGGGGGCATTTTGACCTCGGGCTTCAGCTCTGCTTTCCAGTCCCACTGGAACAAGGTGGAGACATCTACTGACTCACACAGCTGCAGGGGCTGATGAACACAAGATTGGCAGGCAGTATAGCAAGCTGCTGGCTGCTAAGGCTGATAAATCCAAGATCAGCAGATGTTTGGCTCACAAGCTACAGAGGCAACAATCCCAAGATAGACAGGCAACACAGCAAACCACTGGTTCAAGTCCAGAAACTGGAGATGATGACTGGGCCAGCTGCAGAACCCCTCTCATCCCAAAGGAAACTCTCTTTCAACTGATTAATTGCTATCACCAGATTTCAATCTCATCATGGGGAATAACTACATTACAGCTGCCAATCCTCTCAAAATCACAGATCATCCAAGTTTACACCTAACTTTAACTACCACACATATCTAATCAATTGCAGATTTTGGGAAAATTCTTCTATTTCTTCATCTTTGGCATCAGTGGTTAGTGTGTAAATTTGGACAATAGGCATATAAACAGGTCTTCCTTGTAGGCATATGGATATTATCCTATCACTGACAATATTGTACTTCAGGATAGACTTTGAAATGTTCTTTTTGATGATGAATGCATTACCATTCCTCTTCAATTTGTCATTTCCACCATAGTAGGCTATATGTCTGGTTTGATGTGGCCAGTATCAGTCCACTTCAGCTCAATAATCCCTAGAATATCTATCATCAAGCATTATTTCATTTTTGCCAACTTCTAATTTTCCTATATTTGTATTTGTCCAGCTTTCCCTAGCAGCTGGCAAAGAGATCACTGGAGAAACCCAGGACTCCATAAAAAAAAAAAGTCTCTAAATGAATGGAACACAATTTGTTCATTTATCTAATATTTATTACTTGAGTATCTACTGCATTCTAGGCAGTATATAGGTGAGGAAATGTACTGAAGGAACACATGCTAAAGAAAATTCATGAAAATAACAGCATCCATGTTTAAGTACTTATTAGGCATCAGTGGTCCCTGGGTGGCACAAATGGTTCATGCTTGACTAACCTAAAAGTTGCTAGTTCAAATCCAATGGTGCCACAGAAGAAAGGCCTGGTGATCTACTTCTATAAAGATTACAGCCCCAAAACCCTCATGGAGCAGTTCTACCCTGTAACATATAGGGTCACCATGCATTGGAATGCACTCCATGGCTAAGGGACTGGTTCTATTTTTTATTTTATTTGGCATTAGGCACCAAGCATTGTTTCGTACATAGTGTGACAGGCTGTTAGTGGTCTCCTAAAACTTCACTCAATTAGAGACTATATTTCCTAGCCTCCTTTGCAGATAGGTGTGGTCATGTGACTAAGATTGGGCCAATGGCAATGGAATATGAGCAGATATGATAAAGCACAACTTCCCAGTCTTCTCTAACTGTGTAGCCATTCCCCTGGACTTTGGCTTTCTCCTTTCCCTGGCTGGAACCTAGGTGTGGACAGTAAGTCAGATGACCAGTGGATTGTGGAGCAACAAGATGTAAGGAACCTGGGTCTCTGAATGACCTGGTGGGGCAGTGTCCACTGACCAGACTTAGGCGAAAGAGAATAAACTTCTCTCTTATTTAAGCCACTCTATATTGGGGTCTCCTTGTTTCAACACCTTAACATGTACCCTAATATGCAAACATGATTTCATTTATTCCTCATAACAACAACATTTTACAATTAAGGAAAGTGAAGTTTACAGAGACTAAGGAATTTGCCCAAAGTTCTACAGCTCGTAAATGATAGAACAAAGGTTGAAAAACAGGTCCATCCAATTCCAAAACCTTGCTCTTAAACAGTTAGCTTTAGTATAAATACTTTCCTGAAACCAAGACCTAGGCATCCTACAGATCCAATATACACTCCATCAACCAAGCATTTTCTTTAGGAATGAAAAGAAGCAGTGATGACAGATTCTTTTTTTTTTTT
>NW_006921662.1:6381620-6390641 GCF_000298275.1 Orycteropus afer afer
AAGAAGACCCTCAATGAGATGGACTGACACAGTGGCTGTAACAATAGGCTCAAACATAGCAACAGTTGTGAGGATGATGCAGTGTTTCATTCTGTTGTACATATGGTTGCTATGATTCAGAAATGACTCAAGAGCATCTAACAACAACAACAACATGGCACCAAAGGAGCAAGCCATGGTGGCACAGTGGTTAAAGCACTTGGCTTCTAACCAAAAGGTTTGCAGTTTGAACCCACAAGCTAGTCTGCAAGAGAAAGGTGTGGCAGTCTTTTTCCATAAAAATTACAGGCTTGAAAATCCTATGAAACATTTCTACTCTGTTTTATAGGGTCACTATGAGTTGGAATTGAGTTGATGGTAGTGGGTGGCACCAAAAAAACACAGAAAAGTTTCCTTTGTCTCACTGAGAGCCTTGACAAGCTCAGTTATAACCACTGACATCTAAAACAAGTGTTGACTGCTCAGTACCTTGGGGATGTCCAAAGGACATTCTTTAAATCTTACATAAATGAGAATTCAAAAACAGCAGCCTTTATTTGTACAGAAAGCATCCCCAACACCACCACCTCTTCCTCACACATTAGCCCTGACCATATTGTAAGTACAGGGGTGACCCTAATTCTCTCATCCCTCAGTTTGATTAGTAATTGCACTATATATTTTATCATAAAATCATGTGAGAAATATCCTATATGATTACTTGTTGGGCTATGTGCAAATCCAAAGCAATCATCTTTATACGGAGAAAACATTTTGTCCCAAGGATTTTTCCCAGGAATAAATTAGAACTGTCAAAAGCTCTCTGCCATAGAGGTGGAACGAGTTTCTATAAATAAGTGTGGAAACACGTGCTACATTCCCCTTGAGTGTTGCTGTAACACGTTTTATTTCCTTTCTGTTTCTGCCTTGTGGCCTTGTGTTATTTGAGTGTCAAATGTTCCTATGACCATTGTGTGGCCTGGATTCCAGCCAAGCTCCCTGGCAATGCCCAGCCAATACTTGCTCATCCTTTTCACTTCCCTTAAAGCAGCTGTAAGGTGATGCGACCACTGGGAGAGAAAAAGCAGGCCTCACATCTCCTGAGATGGGCCACCCAATGCACAGAACATGCTGGACTGTTCTACCTGGCCACCCCCATTCTCGTGTATGAATACAAATACAAATATATTGATGCCTAATTGCCCTCATTTAATTATCTCATCTCGTTTTCACAACAGTCTTACAGGGTGGGCATTTTTATAGCAATGTTATAGATGAGGAACTGCAGCTTAATGACTGTATGTTTTCTAAAGCACACAGTTGGTAAATGATAAAGCCAAATAGCAAATCCAGCTCTGTCTGACCACAAAGTTCATGCTTTTAACCACGAGTCAATGTTTTATTTTATATTAATATAGAATCTTTGAAATAAAATATGGGAGAAATGAAACTGGGATTATAAAACTCCACGTCCAGTTTTTCATTTCATCACCACACTGCTTAAGTATTTGGCAAAGAATCTCTTTTCTCAACTTCAGATGAGACATACATAAGGAAAGCGCTAAAAAACACAACATTGTCAGGTATTTCTTTCACACCTTCAAAAATTATGATTTTGGCATAGCTGAATACAAAAGTAAATGCAACATGGCATGATGGTTTCTTCTTTCCATACTTGTTTTCATTTGTTTTGGCTTTGGTTTCTTTTGAGGAGTCCTAAAGGCACAATGGTTAAAGCATTCCATTGTTAAATAAAAGGTCAGTGGTTTGGTGGTTCAAACCCACTAGCCACTCCACAGGAGAAAGATGAAGCAGTCTGCTTCCATAAAGATTTACAGCCCCTTTAGAGTGGCCATCTAGGATGCAACTAGTGGTCTTTCCTTGTCTGGAGCAAAGAAGAATGAAGAAAATCAGAGACATATGGAAACAATTAGTCCAAGGGACAAATGGACCATGGGAACCTCAGCCTTCAGGAACCTGAGACCAGAAGAACTAGATGGTGCCTGGCTACCAAAGCCAATCACTCAGAAAAGGATCAAAATTGGAGATACTAGATAGAGTGGGAGGAGAAATGTAGAACAAAATTCAAAAACATAAAAATGACGAGAATTACTGGTCAGACAGAGACTGGTGAAATCCCCAAGACTATGATCCCAAGTAATCCTTTGGGCCTGGAATTGGACTCACTTCCACGGATTAGCTCTTAGCCAAATAACAGAAAAGCCTGATAGTGGAACACCTACCCCAGGGAGATGCACCCCTTAGAACAATCAACCCTGAGAGATCAGAAAAGCAGCATTTGCTAGGGGGAAAGCTAAACAGAGAAGAATGCATAAGTAAGAAAGACACAGGGAAGGGGTAGTCACAGGGAGGAGATGGGAGAACTGTTTATTGTTGGGATTGTAATCAGTGCCATGAAACAAAATGTGTATGAATTGTTGAGCGTAAAATGAATCTGCTTGTAAATGTGCATATAAATCACAATAAAAAAAAATTACAAAAAGATATACAGCCTTGGAAACCCTTTGGGGCAGTTCTACTCTGTCCTATAGGGTTGCTATGAGTCAGAATTGACTCAGTGGAAGTGGTTTTGATTTGGTTTATGTTTTGTTTTAATGTAAAGGGAAATCAAACAAAGACCTGATTTACTTTCAATATTAAACTGTAAGCACCTTTATAGCAATATTAGCTTTTAAACTGTTATTGGCCAAAGAAAAGTTTATGGAACGAACAATACTTAAATGTGGATGCAACGTACATAGACATGAAAGTTGAGGGATAAGAAGGGGGAATCAGAAGATCCATGGTTCAGAGAAATAAGGAATCCAGAAGATAAGCCAAAAGGGGACAAAAGTATGAGAGCAATAGCATAGGAGATTAAAGAAAAAAAAGAGGGGGAGGTGGGTGATGAGACTGTTACACTGAAAGCAGCAATCACCTAAGCTAGGATCAACTAGGTGACAATAAGAAATGTGTTATTTTTTCTAATATAAAAACTATTTGTCTTAATGTCTAGTGTTGCTGTAACGGAAATGCTACAAGGGGATGGCGTTAAAGAACAGAAACTTGTTTTCTCACCATTCTGGAAGCTAATAGTCCACATCAGGGTCGATTCCTCCCTTGTAGGTTATCCCAGAGTTCCTTGGTTTTTTACAGTTCTTTATAGATGATCCTCACATTACCTTTGTCTTCTCTGTGTGTGTGTGTCTGTCTGTCTGATCTGCTCTTTTTATAACTCAGAAGTGATTAGGTTTCGGACACTCCTTCCCCTGGTATGACCTCATTAACATAACAAAGAAACCTGTTTCCAAACAAGATCACATCCTCTGGTAAATCGGTTACTGATTCCAACACATATTGGCAGGGGAAGCACAATTCAATTTTGTAACACTATCACTGTATCTTCTTTTTCTGCAGAAAACTTTGAAGCCAAATAAGGTATCAGTGTGTTGAGTCTTGATATCAAGTGACTTATATATTTAACTACTAGGTGCAATAGGAACTTAGATGGCTCTATAAAAGTAGAAAAAAAGAGGGGGTTTCCATCCACATTTTGATTTATGATCCACAGAGATGCCAATTTCCTGTTTTGCAAACACTGTGGAAAACTCTCCCAAACATAATCTGATATGCTTCATTACAGAAGCAAAGATATGAGGGAGGACCCAAAACACAATGGTAAGTGCACACCGGTGTACTCTTAAGGAAGAGACTTCTGGGAAACTTGGAACTACAAATGTTTTTGTATGTTTAATACAGTTCCTTATAATAATGTGTATCATTCCAAATAGGGAAACCAACATCCTGCTTATTTTATAATCAGTTAGTAAGTTACTCATTATCAACAATCTGTTTGCTTCTAAGCTTTCCAAATAGAATAAAGTGCTGTGATCTCCCTTCTATCTTTCCATCAGAGATTTCTCAGGACATTGGGAGTGTAAGATAGCCCCTGTCATCCCATCAGCTACACCGGGTTCTATGACTCTGGTGATCAGGTGGTCAAAGCTTCCTTCAGCCCTCAAGTGAGAGTATGGATGTGGGGGGAAGGGAGTGACAGTGACTTTGCAAACATGGGGGCCCAATCATCACTGGTATATCTGGGGATACATCATAGAAGGCTTCAGGCTCCCAGAGATAGAAGCTTAGAGGAAGGAGAGGACAGAAGGGAAGGCTCTTCCCCTCCCATACCTGCCCACACACTCTTCCTGTGCTGACAACTGTCCCTTAACTCACTCTGCCCCTCAAAACAGCTAGTACTTTGCTCCCAGGTTGCTGGGTCTTGCTCTTCATCTTGAATTAGACAATCTCAACATATGTACTATTCTTGGTCGGAGGAATACAAATAAGACATTTGCTCATCTGTGGTCAAGAACTAGAGATAACAATGGCTGTGCTATTGAGCCAGATACCCAAAGACACCAACCCTTCCTTCCTTCCTTCTTTCCTTTCCTGTCTCCCTCCTTCCTAGAATGAATTGTTGTGCTTTCAGAGAAAGAACAAAACCAAAAAAAATAAAAAAAACCATTGCCATCAAGTCAACTCTAACTCATAGTAACCCCACGTGTGTCAGAGTAGAAATAAACTCCATAGTCTTCAATGGCTGTACTCTTATGGAAGTAGATTGCCAGCCCTTTCTTCTCTGGTGTTCCTGGGAAGACTCAAACCACCAATCTTCTGGTTAGTAGCTGAGTGCAAACCATTTGCACCACCCAGGGACCTCAGAGAAAGGACAAAGTTACAAAATATCAATCACAAATTTCTTAGCATATACAAGGATTTAAGGTGCCATCACATGGAATCTAAAGAATTACAAAGGAATTAAAAGCCTCTTGAATATTTCCTGTTTTCTCTACCATGAGGTATTGGCAGGCCAGGGATCCCAATCCTGCTCAGCTTTAGTTTCATTTAACTCAATACCTATTTACAATAACCAACCGATAAAATCCACTGCTATCTATTCAATTCTGACTTAGAGGCCCTTTAGGACAGAGTAGAACTGCCCCATAGGGTTTCCAAGGACGTAAATCTTTACAAAAGCAGATTGCCTCATCTTTTTCCCATAGATGGCTGATGGGTTAAAACCACTAGCCTTTTGGTTATCAGAAAAATGCCTAAACCACTGTACCACCAGAGCTTCTTTACTTAAAATAATAATAATAATAATAAAAAAAAACACTGCCATTGAGTCATTTCCAACGCATAGCAACTCCCATTGGGTTTCTGAGGCTGCAAACCTTTATGGGAGTACATTGGCCAGTCTTCCTTCCACAAAGTGGCTGGTGGGTTTGAACTGCTGACCTACTGGTTAGCAGTCAAGTGCCTTATCTACTATGCCACAATTAAAAAAAAAAAACAAAACAAAACTCAACTGCCATCCAGTTGATTCTAACACATAGTAACCTTTGGGTTTCCAAGGTGGTAAATCTTTATGGAAGTAGATTGCCCAGTCTTCCGTCCCAGGAGTGGCTGGTGGGTTTGAACTGCCAACCTTCTGGTTAGCAGTCAAATGCTTTAGGCACTATGCCCCCAAATCTCCTTAGTGCTTAATAAATATTTCTAAGATTAAGTCAAATATTTAATTGCTTTTCTTCTGTTTTGACACATCTTGGAAAAAAAAATAAACATTTGAGAAATAGTAGTAGTAGTCTTACTTTTCACCCTGAAAAGGGAATGTATATCCTGACCTGTAGGAATGTCTTCTTCTTTACCTTTCCTGTAACTACTTCAAAAGAGAACCTAGTAATTTAAAATTGTATTCTCACTAATCATTTCTGGTTCAATAAATGTTTAATTCTCTAGGATAAAGAAGACACTATTTACAGAATACTTATTAAACTCATTATGGCTCAAACCTTGCTTTTCAGTGTCTATCAGTTCACTGGGAATGTTCATATTGCTTGAACATTACAGCCAACGATGGCTTTGCACTTAAGATACTGATACCAGTAGCTTTATCAGCTCTTGAAATGATTATGTCATAGACAACATGCTGCTTGATGTCATTGAATTGATTTTTGACTCGTAGTAACTCTAGAGGACAGAACACAGCTGCCCCATAGGGTTTCCTAGGCTGAAATCTTCATGGAAGCAAACTGCCACATCTTTCTCCCACTGAACTAGGGTGAGTTCCAACCACTGACCTTTCAGTTAGTATCAGAGCTCTTAACCCCGCACCAGCACAGCTCCCCAATAAATAGATAAGAACCATTTTATCAAGGGCCTGCGGTGCCTCACAAAGTGTATTGGTTGCTGGGCTTCAGGAAATTTAGAATGATTTAGCCTCAAATAAATGGATTACACTGAAAATTCAGAGGAATTTGAATGGTAATATAAGGGTTATTGTGGTCTCATCAGCACAGTTATCTGAACTGCTTACGGAGGTTGCAGGCACTCAGTGGTAACAGTGGTAACAGCAGACCACACGTAGATGTGAGGAATTTGCCAGGCTGAGGAGGGAGAAGCTATGTAAATATACAACAGCAACCAAAGGCTCAATAGCTATTTGGAGCCCCAGAGAATGAGTGGGGCAAAACATGGTGGTTAACTAGAAAGACCACCCTGAAACATGACCTGAGTGTTACAACTAGAAATACATATAAGCAAGAGGACACAGAGGAGGGAAGATGTTCCTAATGTAGGAACTGCAAAGCTCAGACACGACTCTGATAGCTCATAAATCCCTCTGTAATTGCAAATTGTTCGGCGTGACAGGAGCCCAAGTGCTAGTGGGGGAGGGTGGAAAATGAGGAAGGGGGAGAAGAAGAACAGCCTAAGAGGTCAGAGGAGGCTGAAGGTAATGAAATGATCCTGAAGGATTTTCGAGAAGAGAATGAAGTTTTTATTTTGGAAAAACCACTCTAGCTACATGCCATAGGATGTGAAAGCCTCTGTCTTAATCAGGAGTGAAACACACATGTTTAAAGAAGCAAGCAGTTTATATGAACTTAATAACATGAATAGTGTACAAGGATTCCCTGTGTGGTGCAAAGGGTTAACGTGCTTGCCTGCTAACTAAAAGTATAGAGGTTTGTGTTCACCCAGAGGCCCTCAGAAGAAAGGCCTGGCAATCTATTTCCAAAAAATCAGCAAATGAAAACCCTATGGAGACAGTTCTATGACACATGTTGAGTCACCATGAGTCGAATCTACTTGATGGAAACTTATTTCAACTGGTTTTATATATAACTGAAATTATAGATTGAATGGGATAGTACTATATTATTCTAATGTACATTAAAATAAATATAAAACTTTAAAAAAACCTGTGGAATACATTTCTACTCCAACACACATGATATCACTATGAGTCGGAGTCTAAACTATGGCAATTAGTTTGGTTTTTATGCACAGTAAATACTACAAAAATATAATTAACTTATCAATGATTTGCAAATACTCACCAAGCTAGTGCTTGAAAACGGTTTATGAGGCTGACAAAATTTTCAGCCCAAGGCAATTCATTTACTTGTAAAAATTTTTTGAGGCTAAACTACAAAATAATCTCTGTCCTAAAAAAAGTCACAAAGTCCAAATCAATAATTAAGATGAAGGGTAATGTAGAATGGCAAATTTTAGCCTGCTTTCTTCATATCACTGTGGAATGAATAGCTGCTAACATGGAAGGGGAAATCACACATGTTTTGGTGTTACCACTGAGCACCTCAACATCAGCTAAAAATTGTAAGCAGTTCAGGTAACTGTGCACCAATGAAACCATAGTAACACTTCAGGTTACAATTTGGATACCTCTGAATTTTCAGCGTAATCCATTTATTTGGGGGAAATAATTAGGACTTTCAAGAAGGAAATCTGCCTCCAATTTTGGAAGTGACAAACAAATTCCACCTCACAAGCAGAGAAAAGAATAAAATAAATGGGCAGGTAAAGGGATCAATATCCTGATTATATGCCATGATTTGTCAGCAGCAGGCAGAAGCAGCCTGGGGACAGGAGATACAGTTTCAATCAGAAACCACCGAATGCCCCTAGGGTGAAAAAGCCTGGCTACCACAGGCTTTAACCCAACAGAACGAGAATCAGAGTGCAGAGAGAAAGTAAATAAACACTAGACTGACTCAGAAATCAGACAGAAGCAAATTGATGATAAGCAATGTTTAGTAAGACCCAAGCACACTCCAAGTGTAATGTTTTCTATTGTGTTGAGATCACATAAATATTCTAAATTGCATTCAGATTTGATATAAATAAATACCTCTCATCTGCCTGGTCTCAGAAGAAAAGTTGGGTAATCTATTTCCATAGTGATACCCCCTAGGAAACCCAAGGAGGGGTTGCTATTAGTCAAAATTGACTTGATGGCAGTGAGTTTTGTTTTGGTTTGGTATCTGCCTGACATTTTCAGTTCCTCTAATGAATTAATTTTATCTGTTAAATTGATCTGCTTCTCATAACAATCTGGAATCAAAGACAGACGTTATAGTCAGAAGCAAGCTGAGGTCCAAAGACAAAAAATGGTGGTACACTTTTTATGTGTGACACTTAACCTATTGCCAACAATCCAATTCTGATTAATAGTGAGGCTATATGGTTGTCAGACAATGTTTCTACAAGCATATTTGTATGTTCTGTAAGAATGCCCAGGCAGGCATATATTAGAGCTGACAAGGGACAAGTTCATGGTGACTTCTTAGCCACAGCCAGCTACCCAAAGGGAGCAAGTAGTTGGACCTGTGGGCTCAAGAGCATGGTCCCAGGAGACATCAAGCTCAACTGGCATAATCTACTAGATAAAAACGTTGTTCCATATCTTACTTTGGTGAGTAGCAAATGGGATCTTAAAGGTTTGCAAGCAGCCATCTAGATGCAACAATGGGTTTCTCCTCATCCACAGCAAAGAAGAATGAAGAAAACAAAGATGCATGGAAACAATTAGCCCAAGAGACTGGTAGATTGTGTGTTCCTCAGCCTATACAACTATTAGACTGGAAGAACTAGATGGTGCCCAGGTACCATTGTCAACAGCTCAGAGGAGAATCTGTGTAGGAGATCCTGGATAGAGTAGGAGAACAATGTGGAACAAAA
>NW_006921662.1:6392486-6394172 GCF_000298275.1 Orycteropus afer afer
GGGTTTGAACCACCAGCCTTCTGGTTAGCAGTCAAATGCCTTAGGCACTATGCCACCAGAACTCCCTCACTTTTCCATAGTGCTTAGAAATTGATTTTTCACTCTCACAGATTACTTATTGAGCTAATGAAATGTATCAAAGAGAGAAAAACACTCGTATAAAAATGATGATTTTAATTTTATCAGGTAACATTTAAAAGTTTATTTGTTGTTTATTTATTGCTCAGCTCACTTATTGCCTTTAGTTTTGATTTAGTATGAATCATCAGTGCATCTCAATTTTTTTTTTTACTCCCCATTTTTTTTTTAAACTAATGTGATGATTAGGAGCTCTGGTGGTATAGTGGTTAAGGCATTTAACCAAAGGGTCAGTGGTTCGAACCCACCAGCCACTCTGCAGAAGAAAGATGAGGCAAAGTACTTGCATAAAGATTTACAGCCTTGGAAACCCAATGGGGGTCTCTATGAGTTGGAAACTGCTCCATGGCTATGAATTTGAGTCTTTGAGAACATAATTATTAGCTCTGGTGGCACAGTACCTAAGGCATTTGACTGCTAACCAGAAGGCTGGCAGTTCAAACCTATCAGCCACTCCTCGGAAGGAAGACTGGGCAATCCACTTCTGTAGAGATACCACCTTGGAAACACAAGGAGGGGTCACTATGAGTCAGAATCAACTTGATGACAGTGAGTTTGGTTTGGAATTATTAGCTAGTGATTTAATAAGTTTCTTTTTATTTTGTTGTTATTGACAATATACACAGTAAAATATGCACCAATTCAACCATTTCTACATGTACAATTCAGTGATATTGATTATATCCATTGAACTGTTCAGCCATTCTCACCCTCATTTTCTGAGTTTTTCCTCAATATTAACATAAACTCACTGTCTCCTAAGGTTCCTACCTAAATTTTTGAGTTACTGCTGTCAGTTAAAAGAGCATAGGCCTTTTTCACTAGTCAAGTTAAACTGTTGTTAGGTTTTAAGAAGACTTCAGGGTATATTTTTAACTTAAGGTTTAAAGATTATCTCAGGGCAGTAGTTAATTATTTTAATATTTGAATGTCATTACATATATAACATACACACACACACATACATATATTTTGCTCCCTAATATGGATGACTTGGCAACATGTAATTTAAAAACTAAATTGCCAGTGACATATTGGACATAGGACTTATGTCTAAAATGTATAGAAAACTCCAACACCTCAACATCAAGGACACTAACAATCCAATTGAAAAATAGTCAGAAGATATGAACAGACACTTCACCAAAGAAGATACTCAGACAGCCAGCAAACACATGAAGAAATGTTCACAATTATTAGCCACTACAGAGATGCAAATCAAAACAACCATAAGATACCATCTCACTCCAGTACTAACAGCAAAGTTCAACATGACAGAAATAACAAATGCTGGCAAGGATATGGAGAGATTGGGACTCTCATACAATGTTAGTGGGACTATAAAATGATATGACCACTGTGGAAATCGGTATAGCAATTCCTTAAAAAATTGGAATAGAAATACCATTTGACTCAAAAATCCCATTACTAGGTATACATCCTAAAGAAGTGAGAGTCAGGACATGAACAGATATATGCACACCCATGATCATTGCCCCAGGCTTACAGGTGAGGAGAGACAACGCAGGGACGCCAGAGTAGCAGGCC
>NW_006921662.1:6398343-6401015 GCF_000298275.1 Orycteropus afer afer
GTAGAATCTGCAAAACACTGCAAAATGTAGATGCACTTGGAGGACATTATGCTGAGTGAAATAAGTCAATCACAAAAGGACAAATATGCATTAGTCCAATATGGTAAAGAGTCAAAGAAAGGTTTATGCATAGAAGGAAACTTTATTTGTTGGTTACCAGGGATAGGAGAGGAGAGGAGGGAAAATTCCTAGATAGGTTGAAAAACATATATATACAGAGAGAGAGAGAGAGAGAGAGAGAGAGAAACTAAAGATTATTAGTGGTTACCAGGGGTGAAAGGAGGGGGAAAGAGGAAGCTTTGTTTGCAGGTCATTGAGTTTATGCTAATAGGTGGTGGAATATTTTGGAAAAGGATAGCAATAATGGTGGCACAACATGAAAACTGTCACCAATGTCCCTGAGCTGCAAATATGGAAGTTATTATGTTGGCAAATGTCTTGCTGTGTATGTTTTCACCACACTAAAAGTAAAAAAAAGAAAAAACCTTATGGATCACAACAACAAAAAGTTAAATTACCAGATTTTTTTTTTTTAATTATTATCTTCCAAGTATTATGTCTTTTCCACCAATTAGAAATTATATAAATAAATTTATAGCTGGTAAAATGGTGTATCATTATCTGTTGTAAGTTCTTTAAAATGGGGGGGGGGAACTAAGAAGAGAAGATCCAGACACACCTGAATTATAAGAACAATAATTCTTGGGGGACGGGGGGATCATCACAAAATAGTGACTATTGCCACTGTAGTTAGGATTTCCTGGAGTAAAGTCTGTCACAGCCCAACTGACATCTTTAAATTTCAGTAATGACTAAATCTCAGATCTTAGTAATTAGTTAAGAGTCCCTTAGGAATGTAAGAACAAGCCCTAGTGACACAACGGTTAAGCACTTGGCTGCTAAATGAAAAGTTGGCAGTCTCAATCTGCCCAGAGGCTCCACAGGAGAAAGACTTGGTGGTCTGCTTCCCTAAGATTACAGCCAAGACAATCTATGTTGTTGTTGTTGTATGCTGTGGAGTCAGACCCGACTCTTAGCGACCGCTCCTTGGGTTTCTGAGGCAGTATCACTACGGAAGTAGATTGCCCCGTCTTCCTTCCGAGGAGCGGCTGGTGGGTTTGAACAGCCAGCCTTCTGGTTAGCAGTCAAGTGCCTTAGGCACTACGCTACCAGAGCTCCTAAAACAACCTATGGGGTAGTTCTACTCTGTTACATGGTGTTGCCATGAATCTCAATGGTCTCAATGGCACATAGTAGCAACACAGAATGCAAGGAAGATAAAATTCTAATTCCAGGATTGAAATTTAATGTGTATGATTTCATGAGGAATTTAGGATAGCTCTGTGGAGGTAGGGGAATATAATGGAGAGTTTAATAACTTTTTTTCCTGTTACGTTTCATTATATTAAACAATCCATGAAAACTATAAGTAATGACAGAAGTGAGACTACAGACTGTTCTTGCTTGATTTGTCTTCAGTTGATGTTGCCTGAGCATAAGAAGCACTCGTTCCCTGAGTGACCACTGGCATGCAGAAAGTTTTACTGCTGCACTTTAAGACGAGTTTAACACACTGTACAAAGACCCAGTCTCTGGGATGGCTGAACTATAATAAAATACACCATTAAGTGAAACATTGCATGGGAAAGCTGGCTCATTGGGTCGGTAGTTGCAGTCATAAGAAGCTCCTTGGGATGTTAATAGACTAAAATGAATGATTTAAATTTCCAAGACAGGACTCTGATTTTTATAAACAGCAGAGTGAAAACCTGAGTAATATCTCCAGCAGTGTGAGTTCTGGTTTTGACTCAGTCTCTAATTGTGTAGCCTTGGGTAATTAATGTTGCTTCCCTAGGCCTCAGTTTCTTCATCTGAAAATGAGAATATTTCTGGAATAATCTCAAGAGTTTCTCCACCTCTAACATTCTGTGATTCTATGAATGGAACATCTATAAGTCTCATATTACGCGGCCGGGATTAAATGAACCCTCAGGAACAAAAACAGTATATAGGTATCCAACTATTAAGATTTTAATGTGGGTAGAAAGTACAGAATTTAAATTCATAGAAATGGCTACATATTATAAAAGATGCTCAAACTCACTTCTAATTTAAAAATGCTAATAAAAACAATGATATAGAAATGAATAGTTATTGTTTAAAGAGTACTGAGTTTCTGTTAAGAGTGATGAAAAGATTTGGAAACAGATAGTGGTGATGATTGTACATGGTGAACATAATTAAGGTCACTGAACTGTACATGGAAAAATGGTTGAAATGGCAGATGTATTGATGCATATAGTGTATCACAATAAAATAATAATAAAACAATGATATACCATTTTCACCTACTAGATTAGCAGAAATGAAACCTTTGAAAAATACCCAGTGGTGACAGAATGTGGGGGAGCTGGTGCTCTCAATGCTATTGGTATGAATGGCAATTGATGCAGTCTTCTAGTCAATTTGTTAATAATTATCAAAAGTTAAAAGGCATATATCAGCAAGCAATATCACTTTCAAGAATTTAGCCTATATTCTCCAAAAGAGTCAAAAGAGAACCTACAGATTGGGAAAAAATATTTGGTAATAATATATCTGACAAGGGACTTATCTCTAGAATTTATAGAACACTCCAACACCTCAATAACAAAAAGACAAACAATCCAATT
>NW_006921662.1:6402118-6408748 GCF_000298275.1 Orycteropus afer afer
TGTATGAAAAGTGAATTTACTCTGTAAATCTTCACCTAAATCCTAATAAAAAAAAAAAAAAAAGAATTTAGCCTATAGATAGACTTGTAAAAGTATAT
This sequence comes from Orycteropus afer afer, assembly GCF_000298275.1. Taxonomy (NCBI): domain Eukaryota; kingdom Metazoa; phylum Chordata; class Mammalia; order Tubulidentata; family Orycteropodidae; genus Orycteropus; species Orycteropus afer. Next base: position 6,402,217 of record NW_006921662.1, read on the forward strand.
TAAACTATGTGTACAGGAATGTTCATAAGAAAACTATTTGAAATACTATGATTAATATAACATAAATTCTTATTATCAGGGGAATGGTTAAATAAATTATAGTATATCTCTTTTATGGAATATTATCCAGCTAATTAAAAAGAAATTGAGTTCAGTTCATGCATCCCCCTTCTCCACCCTGTGTCTCTTTCGGACTAGAGCCAGGACATTTGCTTAGACCAAACTGGTGGCATCTTCCATGCCCTAGGACAATTGTGGTCACCTCAGGGCATGGCCTGGAAGGAACTGGGTGACAGTGGAGCTCATTGCACAATGGGGCAACAAAGGCAAAGGAAGAGTGGTGGATCGGCTGTTGCAAGATGCTGGCATCATTTGCAGTTGCCAGGGAGGAAATAATGCTGCCCTACAATTGTAGCTTCTGTAGAATATGATTTTCATCTTTTACCCAGTGGAATAATTACTCCAAATATTACTGCATTCAGTGGAAATGGTGTGGTAATTCATCTTCTTGGACTATTTGAGCAAGCAGAGAAAAGTACTCAAAAGGGAAATGGTCTACTGTACGCTTGGGACCATGGTTGCAGGGGACATCAAGCTCAACTGGCATAACATACTACACAAAGTCATTGCTCTACAATCTACTTTGGTGACTAGAAACTGGGGTCTTAAAAGCTTGCAAGTGGCCATCTATATGCAATATTTGGTCTCTCTTTGTCTAGGGCAAAGAAGAATGAAGAAAACCAAAGACTCACGGAAACAATTAGTCCAAGGTACTAGTGGACCATGTGAACCTCAACCTGTATGGCCATGAGACCAGAAGAAGTAGATAGTGCCTGGCTACCACTGCAAACCACTTGGAATTGGATCAGTACAGGAGATCCTGGATAGAGTGGGAGAATAATGTGGAACAAAATTGAAATGCATAAAAAAGACCAGGCTTACTAGTCTAATGGAGCATAGTGAAACCCCCAAGACCATGGTCTCTAGATACCCTTCAGGCCTGGAATTAAACTTTCTCCCATGGCTTCCAACCAAACAATAAACAGGGTGAACATTGACACCAGGTAGATAAACTCCTTAGAACAATCAATCAAGGGAGAACAGAAGGGCAATATTTGCACAGGGAGATAGCTCAAGGGGCAGAAATGCATAGGGCAGAAAGATATAGAGAAGAAGTAACTACAGGGAGGAAGTGGGAGGAGAGCTGTTACATTATAGGGATTGTAGTCAATGTCATTAAGCAAAATATGTATGAATTGCTGTATGGAAAATGAATTTGCTCTAATAACTTTCACACAAATCACACACACACACAAAAAAAAAAAATAGAAAAAGAAAAAGGAAATGGTCTCAAAGCCTGGGAAAAAAGGTTTATCGTATCTGACAGAGTTCATATTGTATTTGATTTTCATCAAGCAGTTGATGGTATACAGGAACAACAAAGGCAAGAACAACCAAGGAAAATTCTGGGTACCACAAAACAGAGCATTGGCCCAGACAGAGTATACTTCTAAAGCTGCTTGGAGTAGCCCTAGGATGTGTGATTTTGTCTCTGATTTTGATGGCTTCTTTGAGAGGTCCAAAGTTCTGTCCGATTAGTACAAATCTATATACTCCATTTTGGAAATAAAAAGATGAATTACAAAAACTCAAGGATTACACAGAAAGAATTAAACCAATGGTGAGAAATGGCATTTATTTCCTATATGAGGCCCTACCCACCCACTGCCATTGAGTTGATTCCAACTCATAGCAACCCCCATTGGGTTTCCAAGGCTGTAAATCTTTATGGAGTAGATTGCCTCAACTTCTCTTGTGGAGCAGCTGGTGGGTTTGAACCACCTGCTCTCTGATTAGCAGCCAAATGCCTTACCCACTATGCCACCAGAGCCTCTTATGAGACCCTACACAGACCAATAAAATCTTGGTAGAAGGTACAAATGCAGCACTGCTTCATATTGATTTTGGACTTATCATTTTGCAACTCTTCAAATTGTACTGTTAGAGGGATTTTTACAGGCTTGGGTATGCCCCCTCAAAATGTAAAAGAAGGGTACAGAGTTGTGAAAGTTTATGTAAGCAACTAGAGTTAGTATTTGTTGGTGTCTCTCCTACAGAGCAAGACAATGAAATTGGAGAATTATTACAAACAATGGATAGAGAATTTGGTGTGGCAACTAAAAGGCACAGAAGATGTGGTTGGTTGGACTTTGTCTTGCTCAAATATGCTCACATGATTAATGTATTTACTGCGTTGGCACTTATCAAATTGGATATTTAGACATGTTTACAGAAATCAAAGTTGAGGTTACTTATAAGTTAGATAGTGAAATCATACCTCATTTCCCAGCAAACCAAGAAGCCTTAACTAAAGTTGAAATTCAATATAAGACTCTCCCAGGATGGATCACGGACATAACAAATGCAAGGACACTTAAAGAACAACCTGTTAATACACAAGTTTATGTTTGATTTCTTGAAAATAACTTCAAATTCCAGTTAAATGGATTGGTCAGAGAGCCTATGATTCAATTATTTTAAGGATTTCCAATGACGCAAGAAACACTCCCTGAAAGGGGAAAAGAAGACTTTCATAAACATTTCATTTACAATCTGCAAATTCAAGAATACAGACATTGAAGGGAGTTGAAATCCCGGCAATTGTTTACATCTTTTAAGATGGAGGACTACCATGGAAATAAACTGCATATTATAGTGTCAGCCTTCCTTAGCTGATGTAGTTGCCAAATCATTTGTTGCTCCTGATGCTCAGGGTGCCTCATTTTCTTATGTAAGTTTAGTAATAATATAACCCATGTTGCTTAAAATCTAAAATCGAATTACTTTTAATGTAGTTTTTCCTCATTATTGGTATTGTGTGTTCTTAGGTTTTACCCCCAATGATAAGAGCAATTAATGTATAAATATTTTATATTCTGATTGTTCAATTTTGTCAGTATAATATTTGCTGTTGGAAAAATTACTAATGCTACACATTCTGTTCAGTTCTGAACTATTTATTTCCTGCTGAGATCATTGCAAAAGTGAGCTTTAAGGGGGAATGGGATAGTTACAAGCCCTTTAATGGGTATAGAATACAGAACTTACTGCTCTCTATAAATTATGTAATATAGTGAACATTTAATTAAGTATTCAAAGAGAAAAGGTTGTTCCCAAACAACAAACTTAATGTTAAAAAAAAGAAGTCATTAAAACATCTGTTGTGAAAAACTAAAATCTTTGTGTGCTGATATGGAAAGATGCCAAGAGCATAATTAGGTGAAAACAAGTTGAGAAGCGATATGCATAATATGATACAATTTATTAGGAAAGAATATTTAAAATTACATAGATTGATATAGATAAATAAATATTTGTCATCAGGTGCCGTCAAGTTGGTTCCAACTCATAGTGACCTTATGTACAAAAAACAAAACACTGCCCAGTCCTGTGCCATCCTCACAATCATTGCTATCTTTGAGCCAATTGTTGCAGACACTAATCCTTAATCCTTCTCATTGAAGGTCTTCCGCTTTATTGCTGACCCTCTACTTTAGCAAGCATGAGCTCCTTCTCCAAAGACTGATCCCTCCTGATGGCATATCTAAAGCACATAAGATGAAGTTTTGCTATCTTCACTTCTAAGAAGCATTCTGGGTACACTTCTTCCAAAGAGATTTCTTCATTCTTCCAGCAGTCCATGGTATATTCAATATTCTTTGCCAATGTCATAATTCAAAGGCATCAATTCTTCCTCATTTTGGTCTTCCTTATTCATTATCCAGCTTTCACATGCATATGAGGCCATCGAAAATACCATGGCTTGGATTAGGCACACATTAGTCCTCAAAGCAACATCTTTGCTTTAGAATACTTTAAAGAAGCCTTTTGCTGCAGATTTGCCCAATGCATTATGTCATTTGATTTCTTGACCGCTGCTTCCATGGGTGTTGATTGTGGATCCAAGTAAATGAAATCCTTGACAACTTCAGTATATTCTGTAAATATAAATATATAGATATTTGTTTATAAAGAGAAATTGTCTAGAACTTTGTACTATGTTGTTGACCCCAGAGCCTTGGGACTGATATTTAGAGAGATGGGTAGGAAGACTTTCTGTTTCATTTATAATATTATTTCCATTTGATTTTTACTTTTATAATTTAAAAAACTACTTCAAATAAGAAATAGCCCTGATAAATAGTAAGGAGGAGAGTCACTGGTTTGTGGGGGATGTTGTGGGCAATGCCAGCCCTAGTTCCCTGAATGTAGGTGTGGAGAATGGAAAATGACTAGACAGCATGGACATGACTGGACCCTGGACATCATTGTGGTACATGTCTGAAATTTCCGTCACTCAATATCCCTTTCTTCTTCTTTGATAATAGTAAACTATTTTCCGTTAGGGAACCACTCTCCCTTCTCCCTCATATGTTTCTGGTGGGGAAATGGACCTTCATCTCCAGTTCTGAGAATGGACATTGACACTGGCCTGGCCAGAGAACCACAGCACTGTCATAACCACTTCAAGAAACATCATGGGCCCAAGCATGGCCAATGAGTGTCACCCAGAACTTCTGCTAGAGCTGTGCACACAGGCACCCTGTTCCCCCCTGGGTACATGGCTACTGGAATCAAGACTCATAACTTCTGTGGCCATTATTGTCATCACCTGGGTAGATTTGCCTGAAAATAAAATGGAGGCAGTACAATTTATGTGACAAGAGTCAGGTATCTGTGGACATTGAGCACCTGGATCCAGCCAAGCAGAAGCCTTTCCAGTTATGCTTCTGTTATCTTGGACTTTTGTTGTTGTTGTTGTTGTTATGTGCCATCGAGTCAGGCCTGACTCATAGCAACCCCTCCTTGGGTTTCCGAGGCATTATCACTATGGAAGTAGATTGCCCAACCTTCCTTCTGAGGAGTGGCTGGTGGGTTTGAACCATCAGCCTTCTGGTTAGCAGTCAAATGCCTTAGGCACTACGCTACCAGAGCTCCTTGGACTTTACATGACTTAATACATTCTCATCCTTCTTGAGCTGATTAGAATTCAGTTTCTATCAGTTTCAGCCTAGAATCCTGAGGAATACAAGCACCTTAGGATTTTTTTAACAGCTGGCACTGCCTATCCTGCACCTCTAAGCCAATGCCTAGCAGTATATTAGACCCTCAGCAGCAGCACCTACTTTAGATATTTTTGTCATTCTCCTGCCTATGATTTCTTTAACTGCCCTCTCACCTCCAATCTTTGCAGAGGTTCCAAGCACTGAGAAGGAGCTTAGTGAAATGTCTATTGCATGAAGCAATTGCTCCAATTTTCAAATTTCTAGAAGTGCCTCTGTATAAGACATAATTTTCTGTGACCTTTTCCCCACACACACAGTTTAGGTCTTCTCAGAGATTAAGACCTTGGGATAAATGCCTTGAAACAAGAAATTCTAAGCCCATCCCTTTACCATGCATCAGTTTTGGTGAAACCTAAAGGACTGAGCTCAGCCCTCTGCAACAAAGCCTCAGGAAGCCCATACTAAAAGCTGTTACTCAAACACTTAGTTTTTGTTTTAGTTTTTAATTTTTAATTTTTATTGTGATTTGGGTGAAAGTTTACAGTGCAAATTCATTTTCCATACAGCAATTCACATATACTTTGTCTCATGACATTAACTACCATTTCCCACAATGCAACAAGTCTCTTACCACTTCCTCCTCATAGTTACCTCTTCCCTGTGTCCTTCCCTCCCATGCACTCTTGGCCCACGAGCTGTCTTCTGTACAGACACACCCCTTCTTCTATTCTCCCATGATTGATCTTTCCAAGGAGTATCTACCTAATGTAAATGTTCAGCTCATATGCCTATCTTTTGTTTGACTGGAAGCCACAGGAGTGGGTTCAATTCCAGGGTAGCTAAGGGATATAGTCTCAGGGGTTCCACAAGGCTCTATCAGACCAGCAAACCTGGTCCCCCTGTTCTTTTTTTTTTTTTTTATGATTTTGATGTTTTTTCCACATTGTTCTCCCATTCTATCCAGGATCTCCTACATAGATTTCCCCTCCAAGTGTTTGACATCAGTAACCGAGCACCATCTAGTTCTTCTGGTCTCATAGTAGCTAAGAATTACATGCTCTAAGAGTCCCTTGGACTAATTGTTTCCATGCATCTTTGGTTTTCTTCATTCTTCTTTGCTCTGGATGAGGAGAGACCCATTATTGCATCTAGATGGCTGCTTGAGGCTTTTAAGATCCCAGTCACTACTCACCAAAGTAAGATGTGGAACAATGTTTTTTGTAATATGTTACGCAATTGAGCTTGATGTCCCCTGCAACCATGGTCCCGAGCTCACAGGTCCAAATACCTGCTCCCTCCAGGTAGCTGGCTGTGCCCAAGAAGTGACTACAACCTTGTCCCTTGTCAGCTCTACTATGTACCTGGAAATTCTCACAGAACATACAGATGCACTTGTAGAAACATTGTCTGCCAATACATGGTCCTGGGCACACTGCCCCTTGCCTGTTGTTGTTGTTGTTAAGTGC
>NW_006921662.1:6409273-6412376 GCF_000298275.1 Orycteropus afer afer
TCCATTGGCATCGATTGTAGAACCAAGCAACGTGAATTCCTTGACAACCTCAATCTTCTCTCCATTTATTGTGATGCTGCTCATTGGTCCAGTTGCCTAGACATACCTAATTGTTCAGCATGTCCACTGTCTATCCACCCATATATCAATGTCAAACACCTAGTATTTTTTATATTTATCAATTGCTATAATAAGGTGAGATGAGGGGGACATTGGTGGTTAAGTAGTAGAATTCTCATCTCCTATCTGGGAAACTCACATTTGATTCCCAGTTAATGTACTTCATGCACAACCACCACTTGTCTGTAGTTGGAGGCATGCGTATTGCCATGATGCTGAACAGGTTTCAGCAGAGATTCCAGACAGAGACAGACTAGGAAGAAAGGTCTGTGACTTACCTCTGAAAATCAGCCAATAAAAATTCTACAGATCACAGTGGTCCAACCCATCTGGGGATGGCACTGCACCAAGCAGCATTTCATTCTGCTGTGAATGGGTTTGTCAGGAGCTGGAGCTGACTCAACAGCAGCTGACGATAACAACATAAGAATGTGGGCATTGTAAAGATGGAAGAAATTTTCCAAGTGATCAATCTCATTTATTTTTTTCTCTTCTATCTCTTGTTCTTAGATTCTTTCTAGTTTTTCACCCAATTCTGAAAGGACTTCAGCAACATAGAGAACTTTAGAAACTAAAACAACTAAAAATGGCTTATTCTCTCAATGTTTCACTTATTCTTGGTTCTAGTAATTGCTCAGCATCTCCTTATAGACATAGACATACAACAACCATTGTCCCAGGCAAAGATTTCACATTCTAACACCATCTCAACGGTCAACTTTCATTAATCAGCCTATTGTTGTTGCTGTCGGTTGCTACTGATTCAATTCCACCTGATGGTGGCCCCATGTGTGCACAGTAGAACTGCTCCACAGTGTGTTCAAAGCTGTCACCCGTCAGAAGCAGATTGCCAGGCCTGTCATCCACCCTCTCAGTGGGTTTGAACCGCTAATCTTTCAGCTAGTAGTTGAGTGCTTAACTATTTGTATCACCTAGGGACTACCAGCCAAGAATCTGCTGAGCATCACAAGGAGACTCTATAACTAAGGTCATATCATTCCCATTGCACCTGAAATAGCATAGTCACTACTCATTATTCCAGTACGAATTTCTAACCTCTCTGCAAACATAACCATCCCAGAAACAGGAGTGGTGGGAGGAAATGTCATAGACTGCTGGCAGATGTGTACACTTTTCTACTCATAGGTGTTCCCACCACTGCCCTGCTTAGTGGCCAGAGTGCAATGACACACCACTCAGCATGGTAATACATTGAGCTCAGGGTCAGCATTGGCTCCGGGCACCCTGTGTCCACTCACTCATTCATTCTCTCACTCTGCACTTTCTCTGCCTTCCCCACTCCTCGAACCATTCACCAGTTTTGGGAGATTTGGGAGCTCTATCTTAAGTCTGCCCCAAGGAGCCACCATACTCCCTTGCCAGATGTACCACAGCCTCAAAACCATTCAACAAGTTCTGAAACAGAAAATGTCAGTTATAACAAGGCACCTTACAAGCTGGTGTGCACGGATCAAAAGGAATAGCAAAGATGCATTTGTTAGTTCTGGACATGCCTCTCATCACTTCCCCGCAGAGTGACAGGCAGGCTGTGACCTACAGCAGCTACAGCATGTAGCAGTATCCCTGACTGTGTCTGGCTGTCAAGACTTACAGGACTCCTGGGGACTGCAGAGGCTATGAGCTTCCTATTTCTGTGGTCTCAGTAAACTGAAAGGCCCCAAATGAAGGAACTGGAAGATCCAAGAGGAAAATAACATTGGTTTATTTTATTGTTCCTATGGTTCCTTGACTATGAAGCAAGGCAAAAGCCTGGCCTAGTGGATCCATGTTGTATATCACCAATCATGACTGCAGAAAACATTGCAACCCCAAGGTAATAATGGAATGCTGGCTATGGTGGCCAGAGGAAGAGCTGTTGGCAAATGCATCTTGATTTTGTTTTCAAGTTATTAAAAAAAAAAAAAATTAGCACCATGGTTTGCATTTCTCAGTTCTGGTCTTCACATGCCCTCTTGAGCCCACTTTTCTTTTCCTCACCTGCACCTTTGTTATGTCTGCTGTCATTTCTTCCTTTTCTTGGTTTACCCTGCACATCTGGACAATTGCTACTTGGACAATCATTCACCTGAGGACACGGGATTTGGAATCAGGCAGATCTGGATTCAATCATGTTATTTTCCTCAAAAGATAACATATATGCTTAACATGATGGCAAACAGGTGGTGAGAGCATAGTAAATAGCATATAAAAAACTCTAAACCAAACTCACTGCCATTGAGTCAATTCCAATTCATAGTGACCCCTCCTTGGGTTTCCAAGGTGGTATCTCTACAGAAGTAGATTGCCCAGTCTTCCTTTGGAGGAGTGGCTGGTAGGTTTGAACCTCCAGCCTTTTGGTTAGCAGTCAAATGCCTTAGGCACTATGCCACCAGAGCTCCCAAATATAGCATATTAACCTGTTGGAACAAAGTACATTGGAACAAAGTAACCAAACTTGTTGCCATCAAGTTGATTCTGGCCTATAGTGACCTTATAGGACTACTGTTTCCAAGGCTGTAAATTTTTTCTTCCCTTTTTTTTTTTTTTTCACTTGTATTGTGGTGAAAGCATACACAAGGCATTCCCCAACCTAACAACTTCCACATTTATGCTCAGTTACAGGGACAGTGATGACATTTTCCTGTTGTGCCACCATTATTGCTATCCTTTTCCAAAATATTCCACCACAATTAGCATAAACTCAATGCCCCGCAAATAAAAGCTTCCTTTTCCTCCTCCCTCCTACTTGTGATAACCACTAATAATCTTTGATATATATAATATATATTTAACTCTAACAACTCAACTCACTGCCATCAAGTCAAACTTTCAAACTTGACTCATAGTGACCCCTCCTTGGGTTTTCAAGGCTGTACCTCTATGGAAGTAGATTGCCCAGTCTTCTTTCTGAGGAGTGGCCAGTGGGTTTGAACCACCAGCCTTCTGGTTAGCAGTCAAATGCCTTAGCACTACATCACCAGAG
>NW_006921662.1:6412586-6413274 GCF_000298275.1 Orycteropus afer afer
CTCTCCAACCTATCTAGGAATTTTCCTTTCCTTCCTCTTCTATCTCTGGTAACCAAAAAAGAAAGTTTCTTTCCATATATAAACTTTTCCTGGATTTTTACAGTAGTGGACTAATACAATATTTGTCCTTGTGTGATTGACTTATTTCACTCAGCATAATGTCCTCCAATTTCATCCATGTCGTGTGGTGTTTTGCAGATTCTACATTATTCTTTAGGGTTGCATAGTATTCCACTGTGTGTATGTTTGACAGTTTGTTTATCCATTCCTCAGTTAATGGGAACTTAGGTTGTTTCTATCTCTTTGCTATTGTAAATAGTGCTGCAATGAACATGTATGCATATATCTATTCATGTCCTCCTTCTCACTTCTTTAGGATATATACCTAGTAATGGGATTGCTGGCTTAAATGGTATTTCTATTTCTAGCTTTTTAAGGAATTGCCATATCAAATTCCATAGTGGTTGCATCATTTTACAGTCCCACCAGCAATGTATGAAAATCCCAATCTCTCCTTGCCAGCATTTGTTATTTTCTATCTTGTTGAATTTTGCTATTAATGCTGGGGTTGTTATGATTTGCATTCCTCTAGTGGCTCTGGTAGCATAGTGGCTAAAGCACTTGACTGCTAACCAGAAGGCTGGCGGTTCAAACCCACCAGTCACTCCTCGGAAGGAAGGTTGGGCAA
>NW_006921662.1:6413945-6418951 GCF_000298275.1 Orycteropus afer afer
TACAGGGTGGAGTACAACTGCTCCATAGGCTTTCCAATGCTGTAAATATCTATGGAAGCAGACTGCCAGTCTTTCTACAGTGGAGCAGCTGGTGAGTTCAAATTAATGACCGTTTGGTTGGTAGATGAGAGTTTTCACCACTGTGCCACCAGAGCTCCTCAGGGCTTCTTCAATAGTACATATATTCATATTATTTTAGTGATCCCTTATTGTTTGCAGAACAAAATTTAAACATTCCTAGCTTGGTATTAAATGCCATCCACTGCCTCATTACTCACTTTTCTACAACACAAAAATCCCCATTTCAGGCAAAATTCCCATTATTCAGGCAAACTGACTCAATTGCCATCTCCTAATCAGTCTTTGGGAGCTCTGGCAGCATAGTGCCTAAGGCATTTGACTGCTAACCAGAAGGCTGGTGGTTCAAACCCACAGCCACTCCTCGAAGGAAGATTGGGCAATCTACTTCTGTACAGATAGATACTGCCTTGGAAACTCAAGGAGGGGTCGCTATGAGTTGGATCCAACTCAATGGCAGTGGGTTTGGTTTCTTTCTTTCTTTTTTTTTTGTAATCAGTCCTTGTACTGTTGTTATTATTGTTAGTTGCTGTCAAGTTTGCTCTAACTCATGGTAACTCCAGGTACAAAATAGAACAAAACATTGCCCAGTCCTGCACCATCTTCATGATCATATTTGAATCCATTGCTGTGGCCATTATATAGTGCTTTCCAACCTAGAGGCCTCAACTTCCAGCACTATGTCAAGCAATATTCTGTTTTGCTCCATAGGGTTTTCACTGGCAGATTTTTTAAGTAGATCACCAGGCCTTTCTTCCTAGTCTGTCTTAGTCTGGAAACTCCACTGAAACACTGAAATCTGTTCAGCATCACAGCAACACATAAGCCTCCACTGACAGACAGGGGGTAGCCGTGCATTGGCCAGGAATCAAACACAGGTCTCCTGCATGTAAGGTGAAAATTCAACTACTGAGCCACCACTGCTCCCATCCCATTGTTTTGAACTCCTTTGAAATATTCCTCTACTCTTAAGATGAAGACCCAAGTCTTGAACACCTTGGAGGCCTTCATGGTTTGGCCCTTGTCTCCTACTTCTGCCTCAAGCCACAGCACTCTCCATGTTTTCACTGTGCCCTCCAGCTCTTGGGGCTTTCTTCAAGTCCCTATGCTTGTCATGTCTCCTCCCACCTCTGGGCCTTTGCACATGCTGTTTCCTCTGTCTGGTGTACCCTCAAGTCCACCCTACTCCATACTCTTCCTTAGGGACTACCCCTTCCTCATCCTTCAGATCTCAGTTGTTGCATCAGTCCCTCAGGGAGCCCTTCACTGATGCCCTGGTCCAGGTCAGGTTCTTGGTCATATGCTAGCATGGACCTTTTGCCTTTCCTTCTGAGCCCTTGCTGAGTGTGTGATTATTCCATCTGTATCACCCTTAACTACCACGAGCAGAGCCACTTCTGCTGTGTGGCCAGCATGAAGGCCCTCAGCCCAGGGAGCAGTGGTAGTTCAAGCCCTGCCTGGGCTCTGCCTGCCAAGCTGTGTCCTAAGTCTGTATCATGTTTTGTTCCTTCATTTGCAAGGGTGAGGTCTGTGTATGTGCCAAAGTCTTCCTGACTAGATGTTCCATGAGACCAGGGATGGCTTCTGACTTGGATCACCACACTTTAATCCCCAACAGTTAGCACATAGAAGGCACTAAACAGATATTGGCAGAATTAATTAATTAAGGGTCAGCTCACTAAGGTCCTACCTGAATTTTGGGGCTGTCTAAATGCTGCTTTCCTCTATCATCTGTCATAAAGCCCTAAATTCCCTCTTTCCATCGTAATCACTGGAGTGTTTCTCTAACCACAAATACCTCTGAGAGGAGTAATGCACTAAATCAATAACATCTCAATGTCAGTTAACGTATCCAAGTTTAAAAAGTCAGTTGCTTTACAAGACCCTGAGAAAATAGGACAAAGAAGAGATGAATTGTAAAGGGAAGAATGTTCCAGAAGTGGACCTGGTCCAGAAAGGCTAGAAACACTGAGCAACGTTGTAAGGTCTAAGGAAGGATTGTGAGAAAGGAGTGCAAACATGCAAAAGGTAGGAGAAGAGAGTACAAAGGAAGATGAGAGTGCTCAGCAAATAAATGTCTCAATAATATCCAGGTTCTGTGCTCCTCCTCTGAAAAGAAATGGAAGAATAAATCATAAGATATAAATTCTACTTAAAATGTGTTTTTTTTCTATCATACAGATTAATCAATATGTCAGTATTCAACCATATTCCTCTTCCCCATTCTAAGTTTTCCATAAACAGAGATGGATCTAGGTTTTGAGACCATGAAGCTTACACAGTTTAGGGATTTGTTTGAGAAAAATGCGTAGAAGCAGTGGCATCATTAGGGAGTCATGGAGGTATAGACTGTATTGGGTGACACTGTCAGAAGAAGTGGTACCAAAACAACTGTCAATACAACACTGGTGCAGTGTCCAGCAGAAATTTATTATTTCTTTGTAGAAATATCCCTGTACTTGAGGGCATTGGATTTGGTTTTTTTGATGTTCAGTTTATAACAACAAAAACATTTTTCATAAGCCTAGCTTACATATATCAACATATCTACAAGGCTAAAATTCTATGCTAATTCACTTCTTGAACCTTCTAATGTGCTCCAGCCAGAGCTGTCATTATTACCCAATTACAATCACACTTCAAATCATGTGGTTTCATCTGCACATGCTACGAGCACACACTGTACTTTTCATTGCTACCAGTCTTTTCATAGTCACTAATTTTGTCAATTTTCTGGTGTTTTCACAATAATATTGTAGTAAGTAGTATTTTTGAACCTATGTCAATAACTTTTTGAGAATTAATTAAAAACTAAAGGAAAAGAATAAAAAAAAAAAAGGCTCCTTGCTCAGTTACTAATATGTTTTAACTAATGTTGTAATTCAATGGAGAAAGATTTCACAAAACAATTTTGTTGTTAGTATTCATATAATCTAAGAAATATTACATTTAAGCAATTTACAACTATACTTATCAGATATTGTTCTATGATTAAAATTGATAATAAACATTACTGGTGGCATAGTACCTAAGGCACTTAACTGCTAACAAGAAGGCTGGCAGTTCAAACCCACCAGCCACTCCTCAGAAGATTGGGCAACCTACTTCTGTAGTGATACTGCCTCGGAAACCCAAGGAAGGGTTGCTATGAGTTGGATCCAACTCGACAGCAGGGAGAAGGATTCTATATGGTCTGGTATGGGAGGAGGTCCCTGGGGTGTGTGACACCAACCTTAGTGACACCACTGTGTAGAAGCACAAATGCAAAATGGCCATTATCATTACAAATACAAAATGTCCATGGCTATTCTAATGTAACCCAACATGAGTGGAGATGTGGGAGTGGTTGAGGTTAAATTTTCTTGTTTTTTCAAATTTTAGATCACTACATGACCATGTGAAAATAAATATATTCACATATGACCACGTGACACATCTCTCCCAGAGGCTTGGAATGCGCATTGCATGGAAGAAGGCCTGAACTTTCATGGAAAATCTATGTTGGCATTCACCAAATCCTAGTCGAGCTCACTCCTGTAGAGGGTCCATTTCTTATCTTATGCTGACACATCAATTATCTTTCTCAGACCATTGTTGCTGTTGTTATTTGCCGTCAAGTCGGGCCCGACTCATAGCGACCCCTCCTTGGGTTTCCGAGGCAGTATCACTACGGAAGTAGGATTGCCCAACCTTCCTTCCAAGGAGTGGGTAGTGGGTTTGAACCGCCAGCCTTCTGGTTAGCAGTCAAGTGCCTTAGGCACTATGCTACCAGAGCTCCCTTCTCAGACCATTAATATACTAAATTGTTCCCTATCTCTTTTTACTTTAGTTCTATTACACCTCATGTTTGAATCTTCTCCTCCACTGTTTGTCCTCAGTGTTGGTCAGTCAGTCAATAAGCATATAGTTCTTGTTCTAGTCATCATGACTGAGCACCTCCTAGAGACAAATAAGAACACAAAAGACAAGATGCAGGCTTTTAAGGCATTTATATCCCACTGGGAATTGTTGAGGAGCTCTGGTAGCTCAAACCCACCAGCCCACTCCTTGGAAGGAAGGTTGGGCAATCTATTTCTGTAGTGATATTGCCTCGGAAACCCAAGGAGGGGTCACTATGAGTTGGATCCGACTCAATGGCAGTGAGTTTGGTTTTGGTTTTTTTTGGAGATGTTGGAAGGGAGACAAAATCAGATAAATAAGCAATCAAATACTGGGAAATGACATAAGACATGTACAGCAGGGGAACACAGCAAAGAACGACTGGGTGATCTGGTATGTCCTCTCTGTGGAGGTGGCATTGGAAGTGAGGTCTTAGTGACAAGAAAGATGCAGCCATTCAAAGCTGGGCAAAAGCACCAATTGGTGCTAAAGCCCTAAGACAGCAATAAGTCTGGCATGTTCTTTGAGCAAAAAGAGGACTACTGTAGCCCCACAAGGGCTTTGGGAACCAGGGTAATAAATTTGGATTTCATTCTAAGAGCGGCGGGAAGCCTCTGAAGAGAACTAAGCAAAATGGTGACAGGATACAATGCAACGCAATGCACTGCTGTTGAGTCGGATCTGACTCATAGTGACCCCTCCTTGGGTTTCCTAGGCAGTCCCACTACAGATTTAGATTGTTCAACCTTCCTTTCAGGAAGTGGCTGGTGGATTTGAACCACCAGCCTTCTAGTTAGCAGTCAAATGCTTTAGGCATTATGCCACCAGAGTCACTCAAATAGTCACTGTGTAGAGGATAGATTTATAGTGGGCACAATAGCAGAAACTAGGAAGCCAGGGAGGAGGCCATTCAGTAGAACCAATAGGCACACTTGG
Organism: Orycteropus afer afer; assembly: GCF_000298275.1. Taxonomy (NCBI): domain Eukaryota; kingdom Metazoa; phylum Chordata; class Mammalia; order Tubulidentata; family Orycteropodidae; genus Orycteropus; species Orycteropus afer. The sequence goes on from NW_006921662.1 coordinate 6,418,839, forward strand.
GGCAAAGTTGATTTATTGGTTGTCACTAGGGCCATTCCTCTCTCAACCACTGGCTCCGGCACTTGGCAGTTCTAGCTGTAAAGATGTATGCTGGGGAGGCGGGGCAAGATGGC
>NW_006921662.1:6424669-6460894 GCF_000298275.1 Orycteropus afer afer
GGTCAATGACATGAGACAAAGTATATGTGAACTGCTGTATGAAAAGTGAATTTACTCTGTAAATCTTCACCCAAATCCTAATAAAAAAAAAAAAAAAAAAAAGATGTATGCTGGATTAGCAACTGAGCACTTCACCTTTGTGGCACCATGGTTAGCATTGCCTAATATTTTCCAGATCTCCTTTTCCAAAGACCTTCTCTAGGTATTGTATAAACAGGGATGTAAATGGTAGGAGAGAGTGTGGGAGAGAGATGGGAAACAGCTTATCCTCAATTTTCCTTTAAAGATAGAGAAAAATAAACCAACAGCACAAAATCAGAATGAAGTCACCTAGCCTGGCTCTCCTAGGCATAGGCTTGAATCCTGGCTCAATCACTTAGTAATTACGTGACCTTGTGCAAGTTACTTTTAACTTCTCTGAACCTCAGCTTCCTGATCTGTAAAATAGGGTTAATACTATCTTACAGCATTTGACTGGTAACCAGAAGGCTGGTGGTTCAAACTCACCAGCCACTGGTCAGAAGGAAGGTTGGACAATCTGCTTCTGTAGAGATACCACCTTGGAAATCCAAGGAGGGGTTACAATGATTTGGAGATGACTCGACAGCACATAACAACAACAATAGCATTTTGGTGGGGCTTAAATGAGCTCATGGTGCATATAAAGCACATTGCTTGCTGCTAGGCAAAAAAAGAGGCATGCCCCTCTTGCCCCATGTAAAAACTTGGCCCCAAACATGGGTTTCTAATGTAATCAGAGCAAGTGTCTTTGTTGCCCTTCACTTGTAATTCAACTCCACTACTCTTGAGTGAACCTTTGAAGCCCATCCAATCATACAGAACTGCTTTTGTGGGTGAGACATCTCTGAGAAGTTCAATTGTGTTTTGGTTCAAAATCATTTGCCATTCTCCTGTCTCTAACACACAGGTCCTTGTGTGTTGATCTAACCAATTGGTAGTGTTTTGAGTAATACATCAAGAGGCCAATGGCGCCTTAACGATGTATTACATTAATATATCATCAAAGCCATGGCATTGTTATGATATATTACTTTAATATATCATTGGAGTGCCATGGCTTTAATGATGTATGACTCAAAACCATAGCAACAGCTAGAAAGAACAAGATAAGTTTTATATTTTTTAAACTTATTCTCAGTAAATATGATTTTTTTGGTTTCCACAATAAAGTATATGTTCAAAGGAAATATGAGGATGCAAGTTCTCCTGATAAGCATCAAGATATTTCCTTAGTAGTCCTTCTCTCCCTGTTTACGATATACCCAACTCTTAAGGTAGTTTTAAAATACTTTACCCAAATCTGATAAAAGCATTATCACTGTTGAATGTATGATTCCATAAGTTTTCCAGGGATCTCCATTTTAATGTTACATGTGCACACAGTTATTTCTCTGATGTTGTTTCCAGTATTTTCCACCCTTTCCAAAATATCCTAGGCTTTGTCTGTTCAGAAAGGCCCTTCAATAAACTGTTAGGCAAGTTTACCTCATATAACATGATGTCTGAATCGCCTATAGCTCTATCTTCTCCTCCTAGTTGTCATAGCATAGAAGATGGTACATCCTTTCTGGGAGATTTTCAATATGTCATGGGGATTTAGGGGGAAACTTAAATCTCAAGCCTTCCAGTTGGCAGTTTGAGCCTTCTCTATTTTTAGCACACTAAGATTTGCTAGCAACTAATGACAACAAGGGAGCTCTGGTAGCATAGTGCCTAAGGCACTTGACTGCTAACCAGAAGGTTGGCGGTTCAAACCCACCACGCACTCCTCGGAAGGAAGATGGGGCAACCTACTTCCGTAGTGATACTGCCTTGGAAACCCAAGGAGGGGTCACTATGAGTCGGGTCCAAATCGATGGCAAATAACAACAACAACAACAATGACAACAAGGGAGCTCTGGTAGCATAGTGCCTAAGGCATTTGACTGCTAACCAGAAGGCTGGCAGTTCAAAGCAACCAGCCACTCCTCAGAAGGAAGGTTGGGCAAGCTACTTTGGTAGTGATACTGCCTCAGAAACCCAAAGAAGGGTCACTATGAGTAGGGTCCAATTCGATGGCACATAACAACAACAATAAGAATTGGCCTAGAAATGAGAGCATTGTAATTGCATCAACTGCAACAACAACAATGATGGGGGGGCACTGTCATCAAGTCAATTCCAATTCATAGTGACCTCACATATTACAGTTCTGCTCCATAGGATTTCCTCGGCTATAATCCTAATGGAAGCAGATCTCCAGGACTTTCTTCTGTGGGTTTGGATGGGTTTGAACCACTAACCTTTCAGTTAGTAGTTGAACCCAAACCCTTTGCACCTCCTAGGGACCTCACAACAAAAACAGTATCAAAAATAACAGGACAATCTTTTGCCCAGATTCTCATGGTAAATCTCAGAGTTCTTACCAGAGTTCCACTAATTTGTGAATGTTCTGAAGGGCAGGATGTGCTGGGCACGAGCAAGGACAAGCACAGTCTCACACACACATACACACACAAAGTAGCACAACAAGCCCTGTGGCCAAAGTATGCAAAGGAGTTGACCCCAAAACAGACTGCTTTAAGAAGATGCTTTTATTCGAACAACCTCAACTCCTCAAATTCAATTTTTAAAATTCAGTTCTTACGACAATTCAGAATCAATATCATTTAGAGAGGGGTGGTAGCGTAGTGCCTAAGGCACTTGACTGCTAACCAGAAGGCTGGTGGTTCAAACCCACCAACCACTCCTTGGAAGGAAGATTGGGCAATCTACTTCCATAGTGATACCACCTCGGAAATCCAAGGAGAGGTCGCTATGAGTCGGGTTTGACTTGATGGCATATAACAACAACAATTTTAAAATACCTTACCTTACTCAGTTTTAGGCAGAGGTGGAAATATATTTCTGACATTTCTCAAATATATTTTTATTCTCTTCATGTTTGGCATGTTGTGAAGTTTAGAAGCACCCAACAACTACCCTACCACATGCCCACTTCTAAGTTCCTGACCCTTTCACAGTATTGGCTCAAATCTGTCACTCCAGATCCCTCTGAACACCTCTGAGGGGCAGGAAAGCCTTTTCTCATTTCGAGTGCCTGACTTGGAAATTGAATTCTCTCTCCCTCTTTCTCTCTTCATCTAGGCTGAAGGACTGCAAGGAGCCAACTGTGCAAGAATAGATTAGGAGAGAAATGATGACTCAGCACCCACCACTTCCTGCATGTGCTAAATGATCAGTTTAGTCTCAATCAGCACATAGAGAAAACGCCTGAGGAAGAGACAAGAAGATTCACACTGGAAAGGGCAAGAATGACAAAGGTCCTCAAATCAGAAATGGGAGATTTGTGATCAAGTTGGACTCAAAGAAAAAAAGGTACCAAATATTTCTATAGTTTGTTCTTAAAGGTAACTAGAGAAAGGGAGCCTGGTTGCTTGTCAACCACAGTTAACCAAAGAGTCAGGACGAGCCTCAGAGAAGGCAGGCTAGTCCCTGGTATTACAAATGAGGTACACAAAGTGCTGAGCAGGGACTTCAACTCCTAGAGCTGTTTGGAAGTGTTTGTTATTACATTTGATTTCAATGGGACAGGAGTGTAAGTTGTTCTCTGCCTAGAATGGTCACTATACCCTCATCTCCTGCACTTGATTCAAGTCCTGCTGCCCCTTTAAAAGCCCAGCCTAAGCCCAACCTCCTTCAAGAAGCCTTCCTGACTTCCTCCAGCCTATGGCAGTTTCCCCTGCCTCTGACCCCCTGCAGTTGACTATCCCTTAGCTTTTATCATGTGCTACTTTGTACTATCATTTGCCCTTTCAGTATGTACTCAATAACTTCAAATTCAGGAATTTCAGAAACATGAAATTCTTTGGGGATACATGAACAAGTTTAGGGACCTCTGGTCACGTAGTGACTAAGACGTTCAACTACTAACTAGAAGTCGTTGGAAATGACTCGATGGCAATGAGGTGTTTTTTTTTGATGCAGGTTTTGGATTGGTGGAGAAGGGTGAAAACCTAGCCCTTGGGGCAGAGCAGTAGGCCTGCCACAAGCTGTGTGCTTCTCTTGCAAAGCACCTTTTGTATAAACTGGTCTAGATGCTGTCAAATTGATTCTGATTCACGGTGATCCCATGTGTGTCAGAGTAGAACCGTGCTCCATACTGTTTTCAGTGGCTGGTGTTTTGGAAGTAGATCTCCAGACCTTTCTTCTGAGGTGCCACTGAGTGGACTTGAATCTCTAACATTTCAGTTAGCAATCAAGCACGTTCTGTTTGCACCACCCGGGACTTTGCACCCTTCATATAACCAAACCCAACCCACTGTCACTGAGTCAATTCCAACTCATAGCAACCCGATAGGACTGGGTAGAACTGCCCTATAGGGTTTCCAAGACTGTAAATCTTTCCAGGAGCAGACAGCCTCATCTTTTCCCCTCAGAGCAGCTGGTGGGTTCGAACGCTGTCCTTTTGGTTAAGAGCCCAATGCTTTAACCACTGCACCATCAGAGCTTCTATTTAATATAACCCAAAAAAACCAAACTCACTGCCATCGAGTGGATTCTGACTCATAGTGACCCTCTTTGGGTTTCCGAGGTGGTAAATCTTTACAGAAGTAGATTGCCTAGTCTTCCTTTGGCAGAGTGGCTGAAGGGTTTGAACCACCAACCTTCTGATTAGTAATCAAATGCCTTAGGCAAATGCCTTTACATAACCAAAACCAAAAACCAAACTCACGGCCGTTGAGTGGATTCCGACTCATAGCGACTCCTCCTTGGGTTTCTTAGGCAGTATCTCTGTGGAAGTAGATTGCCCAGTCTTCCTTCTGAGGAGTGGCTGATGGGTTTCAACTGCCAGCCTTCTGGTTAGCAGTCAACTGCCTTAGGCACTACACCACCAATATAGGGCAACCATAAAGTCTGCAAAAAGAAAATATTCTACTTTTTTTTTTGTACAAATTAAAGATGTTATTGATGCCATTCTGTATATTTGCCCATGTTTTCAGACTTTATGGGCAACCTGTCTGTGTTGGTTATTTGAAAATATAAAGGAGGCTCTTCTGCAAGTCCTTTAAATTGGGGTGCAGAATAAAATGTTTGTCTCCTATAACTTCTGGCCCCCTCTTTTCACCATTATACCATTATTATTTCCTTCTAAAGTTTCAAATTGAATTGGTACTGTGTAATTTATATACATAGAGAGAGATGTAATCTTAAGTTTTCTCTATCATGAAAATAACTTCACACACACACACTCCAAAAAGAAAACAAAGTATTTAGAAATTTTTGCTTGGATTAATCAAAGAAAATTAAAAACTAGTGACTTTATCAGAATTCTTATTAAGAAACAGATATTGCTAAATGGCCTCCTGAAAAGTCTTGTCTTTTCATACATGCAAATTAATAACTATTTCAAGTAAACAAAAGTTACTCCCACTCTTCAAAAGAAGATTCCACCTTATTCTAACTTTCCCCGCAAATCATTCTGACAGCCCCTGGAAGTCAACTGAATTTCCATGCTATAAAAAAAGCACATTCATTGCAAAGCATTTATCTTTAAAATCTGTAAAGTATGTCATTATGAAATGATATCTTGGAAGGGATTTGCCAGTTACTCATGTAAAGTATTTCATTTGTTAATATATATAACTAAACTGTGGTTTACCAAACTAAGGAGACTGTCCAGTGAATTGGCTTCACTACATCTCATTTCATTAATTGCACTGAACGCGTGCATCCCTTCTTCCCTAGGAATATACAAATGCACTCAAATGCTTAACAATAACACAAAACTTCAGTTTCCCGTCAGGCTCAGGACATAATATATTTGCTTCAAATGCAATGAACAGACTTCTTTCCTTTTTCACTTTCCAATGACTGTGTGCTTTGGGCAGATACAAACAATAGAGCCCTGTACTTCCGAAATCTCAGCATCATCGCATACATTAAATGGAACAAAGTGACTTCCACGTGACAGTTTTCTGCCACAAAACCCTTCTCCCCCAAGGGAAAGAAAAAAAAAAAAAAATGTGGTCAGGCATTATATGTTTCCCCAGTAACTCTCGTCTCTTCTTGACCTTCCTTCCTGCTGGTGCTATATCCTTTGTTACCAAGATAACTTGTTTATAAAAGTACTTGTATCAGTTACTGAAAACAAGTGACACAGGCTTTACCTGGGGTGTGTTACAAACTAAGTGCCAGGATCACACTAGAAACTTTAAAAAAAAAAAAAAAATCCTCCTTTCTGAGCTTTGAGTTCAATTATGAAGGGAATTTTAACTTCTCAAATTGTCATTTGCATTCAAGAATGCCCCAGAGTAAAAACTTTGCTCTGGAAACCATAGATATTTTAAATTTCTTTCCTCTTTATATTGCCTGATTTCTTATAATCTTCTGCTAGATCTGGAACTTAAACACGTATTTGTGCATTGCATTATTAAGCACAGTTGGCACATCTTGCGTAACCAATCTCACTCTTACTATTTGCTCAAACTTTACTGCACTATATAATCCCAAGGAGCCCTGGTGGGTAAGCATTCAGTTGCTAATCAAAAGTTTGGCGGTTCAAACCCACCAGCCGCTCTATGGGAGAAAGATGTGACAGTCTGCTTCCATAAAGATATACAGCCTTGGAAACCCTATGGGGTTGTTGTACTGTGTCCTGTAGGGTCACTATGAGTCGGAATCAACTCAATGGCAGTGGGTTTGAACAGAATACAATCCCTATACAAGCCCTATTCCCAAGCAGCACCTGCCCCTTGCTTAGATAGTTCCTCCCCTAGGAACACTCTACCTCAATCCTTTGCCAGCCAACTACTACTTATATCTCAAAACTCAAATCAGGGCTTACTTACCCAGGCAGCCCCTCCTGACAGCCCAGCCCTTTACCAGGATGGATGCTTTTCCCTTATACTCTCACAGCCCACTGCACTTACCCTTATCAGGCCATTTATCACACTGCAATGCAAATGTCTGTCTGCTTCCTTCTCCTGCTGCCTCCCAAGACTCACTTTCCTTGGGGACAGAAACTGTCTTTATTTTGTACATACCAAGCATCTGCCTGGGCTTGCCACATAGTAAGTGCGCTCACAGCATCTTTGTGGAATGAGTAAATGAACATGACCTCTGAATGTCTAAACATTTTTACCATGTACAAAGAAGTGGTAGGTGGGGCTATAGCAGTTGCCATGAAGTTGACCCAACTCTTGGTGATCCCATGTGTATCTGTGCTCCACAGCACAAAACTGTGAAAACTGTGCTCCACAGTGTGTTCAATGGTTGGTTTTTCAGAAGGAGGTGGCCAGGCCTTTTTTCTGAGGCACCTCTGGGTGGACTCTAACCACCCAGGCTCCTAGTAGGGCTATATTTCTATGCAAATGACTGGAAATTTATTAAACTCTGCTCCCTCTCACCCACCATGCTCCAGTCTAACTTACCCTCCTTCTATTCTTTAAACAGGCTCAACTCTTTCTTGCCTTCATGTGACTGGTTGCTGTTTATCACCCATGTCTTAGCTTAATGGTATCAGTCACTTCCTAGCCATCTAAGGAATTAGCTAAACACTCAGTATCACTTTATTTATTGTATTTGTTTGCAAGGCTCATATTACTACCCTATATTACATTTCTACAGTTGTTTGTTTTGTCTCACCAACACCTTTAAAAGGTAAGCCCTATAAAGGTGGAGACCTTCTCTATCTCATTCATAGCTGTATCCCCAGATATAGCTGGCACATGGTAGATGCTAAGTGAACAAATGAACAATTAAAGATCTGAAAGTGCTTCAATCCAAGTCAAAAATAAATATGAAAATATTCAGAGAATGAGTCAAAACTAGATGGCCAACCACTGGGCTTACATAATATTTATTGCAAATGACATGATTCACTTTGCAGTCTTTGTAAACCTAAATCACCCTGGAAGATAATAGCCATGACACTCTGAAAGGAGAAAGTAGACTCTAGTTGGTACCTGGTGACTATACAGGTGATGTTGAGGAGCTGGTCTGGTGAAGGGCACATTCATTGGGCACAGGATCCCCTGCCTGTGCCTGAGCCCAAGGGTCTGCTCAAGTAAGCATGAAGAGACCCCAGCTCCCAAAGAGCCCCATGCCTAGAATAAAGAAGGGTCTTGGCGAGCAGACCTATGGAGAAGAAGTTGAGTTCTTAAAGGAACCAAAGGGATTTGAGTTTTATCAGGATGTCCTGAGACAACTAGCCATCTCAGAAATTTGCACTCCTAGGTATTTCCTGGGAGCTCTGGTAGCATAGTGGCTAAGGCATTTTACTGCTACCCAGAAGGCTGGCGGTTCAAACCCACCAACCACTCCTCGGAAGGAAGATGGGGCAATCTACTTCCATAGTGATACTGCCTCAGAAACCCAAGGAGGGGTCCCTATGAGTCGGGTCTGACTTGAAGGCAGCAACAGCAGCAACAGCAGGTGTTTCCTAGATCTTATGAAGCATAAATTGAACATCCAGATAAATATGCCTCTCACTAGGGAAAGGCTGGGGACTCCAAGGATATCTGCAGATTCCAAACTCTACAGCAGCACCCAACCGACCCACTGGAATGAAATCCCTGCTCTCAGAACATACCTCTTCTGAAGCATAAGGGCTAACCTGCCTTCATTTTTCCAACAGCATCTAATACCCTTGAGAGCTACAAAGTATAAGAAAAACCACAGTTGCACTGAGCCCCAGAACTAGTAATGGCACAACTAACAAGCCTAGTCTAGGATGGAAGATACTGCACAGGTTGACCTGGGTTTGAATCCAGGCTCATCCACTTATTAATTGTGGGGCCTTAGGCAAAATCCTTGTTGTTGTTTGTTGTTGTTTGCCGTCGAGTCGGCCCCAACTCATAGCGACCCCTCCTTGAGTTTTCGAGGCAGTATCACTACGGAAGTAGGATTGCCCAACCTTCCTTCCGAGGAGTGGCTGGTGGGTTTGAACCGCTAGCCTTCTGGTGAGCAGTCAAGTGCCTTAGGCACTATGCTACCAGAGCTCCCAAGGCAAAATCCTTAGCCTCTCTGAATCATATTTTCCCATCTGTTACAAAATAATGGTATAATATTATCTCTAGGTTATTGGCAGGGCTAAATGATCTAACATATGTAAAGCACTTAGCAATGAGTTAAAAAAAGAAAAAAAAACCAAGTCACTGCCATCAAGTCAGCCCCAAATCATAGGAACCCCTCCTTGAGTTTCCAAGTTGGTATCACTACAGAAGTAGATTGCCCAGACTTCCTTCAGAGGAGTGGCTAGTGGGTTTGAAGCGCCAGCCTTCTGGTTAGCAGTCAAGTGCCTTAGGCACTATGCCAACAGAGCTCCCTACCAATGAGTAAAGGTTCAGTAATTTGGGCTATTGTAATTACTGTTGTCATTAATGAATAAAAGTGGTTGTTACAGTAATATAAATGTTACAGACTGGAGAATATTTTTGTGCTGTGGAATTTTTGGTTAGGTGAATTCATTTACAAAAGAGCTGCAAAAGAGTAGTTCAAAGTCCAGAGCTCAGATTGCTACATCCTGGTTCTTTGCCCTGTCTCCTTTATAAGAAATCCCTTTGAAACTTTGGGTATATAAGCTAATATGGCATGTTATTAACAACATGTTATTGCTTCTCTAAAAGGAATTATATTGTATATCCGCAGGATATACACTTTGGGGCTATAATTAGCTCACATCCATTAAATAACAGTTGCACAACTTCCTAGTAATTTACTGGTATCCTAAATTATAAAGCTGCTTTTTGAAAATGTTTTTGCCTGCATCATTTTTCCCTCTCAGTCTCATTAAGTTTGAGCCTCTTAAACCAGAATGAGAGCCAGGTTTTTTGTTTATTTATTTTGTTTTGCATGTCCGAGAACAGATTCTAAAATCACCCATCAAACTACATCTTAAATTTCCGCAACAAAGGAAAGAAAAAAAAATCACATGGCACTTAAGAGAAATGAACTCATGTGGAATTAAGTCTCCACAAGTCTATCTTTTCCATGCCTCCTTAGAAACACAGTTTTAAGAATAGTCATTAGTTTGCATGTGATAGTCCATGATGTAAAATTGATTATAAACAGATTGATTAGGGACAGTGGGCACTATTGAGCAAGAAAACTTAAATCAATGGCAGACACTATCCAAAGGTCTTTAAAGAGATCAGCATCACTTTTTAATAAGAAGAGAAAAGGAATGCTAGGATTAATATTACTTGCAATGCAATAGCAAGAAAATAGACTTCTAAAAATCTTAAGGTAAGAAACATTATGAAAGTGAAAAGAGCAATCAAATTTTAAAGATAGCATCTCATATGAAAGCAAAATAAACTTCCATTCATTTAGAAAAATTTAAAGTGAATCAATAATACATAAATTACAGGTATTAGAAATTGAGCAGCAGCTGGTTAAAAAAAGAAAAAAAAGATAATGTAACCTAATCTTTAATATAGCATTAAACAGCATCAGCAAAAGCACAACCTGAAGATGGAGTCAAATGCAAAATATACTGATTGTACCATTTAATCTAAACCCCTAAAATGCATCTGGTAAAGTTTAATGACATTCAAAAAACTGATGGAGAACAGAATATATTAAATCATCAGTTATTAAGGATTGACTAGAGCCTTAGGCACTTTCGGGTCAGCAGTCGGCTTAGGAAAATATCACCAGAAGGTAAGAAGAGAGGCCTATTTCTCATCTTTGGCCCATCAACAATTCCCCTGCACTTGTACAAGTTTCATTTACATTTTCTTATCCAATTACATCTTGCTCAGCTCCTCACTAAAATTTATAGCAAAATTTACAAAGCTTTTGACCTGTATCATCTTATTAAACTTTTATGAAAAATCAATGGAGCTCCATCATATTATGGGCTGTTCCTCACATGGTTGTCAGCAGTGAGCAGAGAAGTTTATTTATTCCCAAATCTGCAGGAGAGAGATTTGAATGGCAAGAAGTTTTCCTTTTACAATCTAGAGGGCAATAAATAGGAATTTCTTTTCTTTTTGTAATAGATGATATTTCAGGAATTGAAACCTTGTGATAATGAGCCTGAAAGGAAAAGTGTAAGTTTTCAATCATTTGTCTTTTTTTCAGCTGTTCTCATTGGATCACCAAAAGAAAAAAAAAAAAAAAAACCTGCATCATTCCTTGGACCACAGAGAACCCAGGAGGCTGACATGCCCCAGTCAACTTACCAGCTCAAGAAAAAGACAGGCAGGCGGAGCTGTGCCAAGAAGAGAAAGAAACTAGTGCCCAAGGGAAATGCCCTGCTTAGGAGCTCAGACACACACATTCCTAACCTCCTGACCCCGCTTCCTACACAGGGCTTTTTAATGATTTACCTTTTTTGAAGAAAATGCCAGATTGTCTCTCATCACTGTGCCAAACAACAATGGAATCCCTCCTCTTCCCCTGCCTACTCTCCAAAAGGCATCAGATTAAATTTCAGAATTTTTAAAAAGAAAATCAGCCCAATTCAAGAACTGAGCAAGGAAGTAGTATCAGAGGCGCAGGCTTCTCCTGCCTGCTCTGGTACACTGCACTGAAGGTATTATGCTTTGGGTTTTATCAGTCCTCTCCTCTGGCTGAATCTGTATATCCAGCTTGTATATAAGACATCTAAAAAGAGCTCTGGTAGCTTAGTGCCTAAGGCACTTGACTGCTAACCAGAAGGCTGGCGGTTCAAACCCACCAGCCACTCCTCGGAAGGAAGATGAGGCAATCTACTTTCACAGTGATACTGCCTCGGAAACCCAAGGAGGGGTCGCTATGAATGGGTCTGATTCGATGGCACCTAACAACAACAAAAAAGGATCTCTGGCTGTATACTGTCTAAGGCATTTGACTGCTAGCCAGGAGGTTAGTGCTTCAAACCCACCAGCCGCTCTATGGAGGAAGATGGGGCTATCCACTTCCGTAAAGGTTTATCACCTCAGAAACTGAATAGGGGTCACTATGAGTTGGAATCGTCTCCGTGGCAGTGAGTTTAGTTTGGTTTTATAGGACATCTAAGAAGCAGTGGTTAGTGCTTGGCTGCTCACAGAAAGACAGTTTATTGGAACCCACCCAGAGGCTCTATGGGAGAAAAACCAAGTGATCTGCTCCCATAAAGATTACAGCCAAGAAAACCCTATGTTGTTGTTGTTGTTTTGCCATCGAGTAGGCCCCAACTCATAGAAAACCCTATGGGGCAGTTCTATTCTGTCACATGCTGTCACTAAAAAAAAAGAAAAAAAAAAAAATCTCACTGTCATGAAGTCGATTCAACTCATAGCAACCCCTTCTTGGGTTTCCAAGGTGGTATCTCCACAGAAGTAGATTGCCCAATCTTCCTTCCAAGGAGTGGCAAGTGGATTTGAACCACCAGCTTTCTGGTTAGCAGTTAAATGCCTTAGGCACTATGCCACCAGAGCTCCCTACTACTACTCTCTCCTTTAGGATGGCTATTAGTCAGAATTGACTCAATGGCCATGGGTTTGGTTCTTTTTGGTTTCTTGCTCTACATCTTTCTCAGTGACTTGTACTGCTATTCACCTAGTCACTTGGGCCAGAATTCTAAAAGCCAACCCAGAATCCTCTTTCTTTGAATTTATATGCATGTGCACACATGTGCATGCATGTATCCACACACATACTGTGGTGGTTATGTTTGTATGTCAAGTTGGCTAGGCCTGGTTGAGTGGCTGGGCAGCTGGTGGTAGTTATTCCCCATGATGAGACTGGCAATCAACTCCATGGTGGGATCTACCACAAGCAGCTGAGTAGCTGTCTTTGGGATGTGGTCTGCTTCCTATATATAAGGAGAAGCCTTGGGATAGTCTCTAGCTTATGGCCCACTTGGACCCTGCATGTAGCCATCTCACTGTTCAGCAGCATGCCATGCTCTGCCAACCTTGAGACTTAAAATGAACTTGAATTAATGGCCTGCCATGTGGTTTGGTGATATTGGGTCTGTGCCATTTTATTTGTTGACCTTGGGCTTTTTAGCCTCAGCAGCCAGTAGCTGTCTAAATGAAGAAAAGCTTCTAGCTTCAGTGGGCCAGGAGCAAGAGGCAGAGCTGAAGCCCAAGGTCGAGAGGCTTTCATACAGCCCCTAGAGCCTGGCACTTTGAACTTGGACTTAAAGCCTCCAAATTGTAACAATAAACTCCTGTTTGTTAAGGCCATCCCATTTGCGGTATACTCCTGTCAGAGTGGCACTAGGTAACCAGAATAAACACACACACACACACACACACCACCCCAAGCTCCATCTTTATAGCCAAAACTCAAGCCCTCAAAATCTCCTTCCTGGACTATCACAAATAACTTCCTAACTGTTCTCTTTGCTCCCATCTCAGTCATAAATCCATGCCAAGCTCTGGTACCCTAATGATCTATCAAAAAAATTTGTTTGATCACAAGATTCCTCTACACCACAATCCTCTGGAACTCCATTAGTTAGCTTCTGAATAAAGGTGCTAACCTCTCTCCTCAGTCCTGGGTGTAGTCACCATTTCCTGAGCATCAGTACCTGCCAGGCCATGTTTTTGTTTTTACCACATAAAATGCTTGGCAAACACTGGATTCACAGACTCCTTGCAAAAAATGACTCCCTCTTGAATTGGTTTCCACTGAGATTGCTAACATGATAACAAATCACAATGGTCTCTGAGACCCACTCTTCAGCCACATTCCTACTTGGTCAATGTTTTCTCCCTTCCCTCTGACTATGAAGTAGAGACTGTTCAGAGAGAGAAGCAGCTGTAATAAAACAAGAATACCTAAAAACTCTAACAGATCATCATCTCGAACTGGCTGAATGCAAAGGCTCCAGAGCTGGCTGAATGTAAAGGCTCCAAAGAGATGTTATTAAGACACACAGATCCTAAGGAATCAGCCAGTTACTGCCTACAGAAATACTGAAGAGCAGTGTGTAGGAATACATATTAGTGTCAGACAGACTTGGGCTTAAGTACTCCTCTGTCACTTACTGTGAGGCCTTGAGCATCGTGCTTAATCTCAGGGAGTCTTAGTCTTCTCATCTGTAAATGACATGATGATAGTCATAAGAGTACATGACTCATAAGAATTACTGGAAAGACAATGTGAGACCTAAACATAGAACTTTGTACAGAAATAAGACCTGAATTTAAAAACAAAACATGAGTCAATTCCAACTCATAACAACCTCATGTGTGTCAGAGTAGAATTGTTCTCCATAGTTTTCTTTAAATATATATATATATATATATATGGTGTTTTGGTGGTTGTTTTGTTTTGTTTTTCCATAGGTTTTCAATGGTTAATTTTCCAGAAGCAGATTGTCAGTTCTTTTTTCCAAAGTCGCACTGGGTGAACTCAAATTTCTAACCTTTATGTTAGCAGGAGTTCTGGTGAGCATAGTGCCTAAGGCACTTGACTGCTAACCAGAAGGCTGGCGGTTCAAACCCACCATGGACAATTTACTTCTGTAGTGATGTTGCCTCGGAAACCCAGGGAGGGGTCGCTATCAGTCAGGTCCGACTCCACGGCACGTAACAACAACATGTTAGCAGGTAAGTGTATTAGCCATTTGTACCACCAGGGACTCCAAGAACTCAATAAATGTCAATTATTACTAATAGTATTTACACATGACTTAACAAACATTCCTACCAATTTTCTTTGGTTACTTCTACGCTGTTCTAACAGAAAATATAACACATGCAAATGGCTTGAACAAACAGGAGTTTATTCTCTTACAGTTTGGAAGGCTAGAAGTCCAAATTCAAAGTGCCAGGCTCTAGGGGTGGGTGAAATCCCCTCGACATTGGGCTTCAGCTCTGCCTCTTGCTCTTTCCTGGCCCACTGAAGCTAGAGACTTCTCTTTTCTCAGACAGCTGCTGGCTGCTGAGGCTGACAAACTCAAAGTCAACAAGTAAAAAGGCACAGTCCCAATGTTACCAAACAACATGGCAGGCCATTGATTCAAGTCCATTGAAAGTCCCATGATCAGCAGAGCTTGGCAGGCTCCTGAATGACTCAGCTACAAACAGGGTTCAAGTGTGCCATAAGATACAGACCAGTCCCAAATCTGCTCCTTACGTACAGGAAGCAGGCCACATCCCTAAAGCAGCTACTCAGCTGCTTGTGGTAGATCCCACCATGGAGTGGATTGCCAGTCTCATCATGGGGAATAACTACCACCAGCTACCCAGCCACTCAACCAGGCTCAAGCAAGTTGACACATAACCTTAACCACCACAAAGTTAAAATGATTCTCTGTACTCAATAACATAGGAGCTCTGGTGGCATAGTGCCTAAGGTATTTGACTGCTAACCAGAAGACTGGTGGTTAAAACCTCCTCAGAAGGCAGGTTGGGCAATCTATTTCCATAGTGATACCACCTCGGAAACCCAAGGAGGGGTCGCTATGAGTCGGATCCAAGTCCATGGCAGTGGTTGCGTTGTGTTGCGTTGTACTCAATAACAGGAGCTCTGGTGGTGTAGTGCCTAAGGCATTTTGACTGCTAACCAGAAGGCTGGAGGTTCAAACCCACTGCCACTCCTCAGAAGGAAGACTGGGCAATCTACCTCCATAGAGATACCACCCTGGAACTCCAAGGAGGACTGCCTATGAATTGGAATTGACTCCATGGTGGTGAGTTTGGCTTTTTTTGGTTTGGTACTAAATAGTTTTCTTTCTCTCCATGTTTAATTTCCTATACAGGAGCTCTGGGGACATAGTACCTAAGGCACTTGACTGCTAACCATAGGCTGGTGGTTCAAACCCATCGGCCACTCCTTGGAAAGAAGGTTGATCAATCTACTTCTGTAGTGATACTGCCTCAGAAACCCAAGGAGGGGTTGCTATGAGTCAGGTCTGATTCTACAGTACATAACAACAACAATTTCCTATACACCTGTTCCTCACTTATCAACTCTCTAGTTATCTGACATTTCACACTTACAACAATAGTAAAAAAAAAAAAAAAAAAATTACTATCTGATTATTTTGTACATTAATGACACTGTCTGTAAGTAACAAATGCTGAGGTGTGAAACAAGAATAATGCTGTCTGTGATGGTGTCAACTTGACTGGGCCATGATTCTAAGTGTTTTAGCAGTAATATAATGATGTAGGCATCCTGCATTTTGTGATTTGATGTGATCATCCTCAACTTTCACATAATGCTAATTTTCACATAACAAATTGGGCTTTGGAATCTAACCATATCAGTAAGTGAGGAGTAAATGTATTAATTTTTTTGATCTACTCTGTAGCATACAAGATAACCTGTTCGATTTAACCAGAGAGTCAAACAAAAGCAAGATGCATTTTCAAAGCAACCCAAGATTCTTCTTTCTCTAAATACTCCTAAAATCCAGATGTTCCTCTGAATTCAGACCTAGGCCTTCTTTTCTTCTAATTCTTCAGGGTCCTTTAGGGGAAGTTCATCAGCTTCCATGGTACAGTGAGCCTTCTGGGTTACCTATGTGGATCCATATTCTCTCTCCTGACAGAATGCTAATCCTCATTCAAGCATCCATCCTTCCCTCATATTCTTCTAGAGCAACCACTCAAACCCTAACTCCAGAGTTTGACCCAATCTCAGGGTAATCTATGCTCCTTGCCAATGATTGGTTCAGGAACTGCAGTGATCCCCTGGCCTCAGGCATTATATCAGAAATGAGCATTTGACCTAATTGTGACCAGTGGATTGAAAGCCTTTAGCAAAGTCTTCTGTGCCTTATTCTTTTAAGAGAGATGTTTCCAAATATGATCTCTCTTCTTTTGAACATTGTTGAATGTGATTATAAGGACTAGAGCTGATAGACTCATGACTAGCTCCTATTCATGCTGTAAAGTACAGGCAAGTTTTATTTCCTCTCCAACTCTACTGCTATTAACAGCCAGGCCTTACTTGCTTATCTCACCTTTCACACTATAATGTGAATGGTCACCTGCCTCTACTATTAAACACTAGGTGATCTAAGCTGTGACTTAGTCCACTGTGTCCTTAGTGAATGGCACATAGATCTAAATAAACATTTGTGAGCTGAACAAATTTATCGTACTCATCATTGTTCAATGGACAAGGGGTGCCTCATGTGGGAAGCAGGGATAGAACTGAACATTCCTAAGAAATGCAAATAGCAAAAATTATTTTGTACCTTCTAACACATTAAGAAAAATTAGTAAAAGCCTGTTGAAAGTGAGAGTACTGACCTAAATAAATCTTATGACATCTTTTCAACAAGATTGGAAGAAAAAAAAAAAAAGAGAGAAAGTGCCAGAAGCAAAGAAATAGTAGGTGCCTACCTCCTCACAAAAGTTATTACAAGTCAAGGTTTTCTCAAGAAAAGAGTCAACAAACGTTTTGGCAGCAGGTTGGGAAAGTCAAATTTAGTTAAAGTGATATTATCATAGAAAAGAATTGGTCCAGTAGGCTAGTTTCTTAAAACTATTCAGCTTATCTTGATGTACACTCTGAAGGGAATGCAATTTTTCTGACTTTAACCTTGATTACTATAGGGAAAAGCCTTAAATGGACTTCTTTTGGTGATAGATAAAACATGTGTGCTGATGCGTCACACAACATGAGCACAATTCTCCAAGGATTTCAATGTTTAGTCATTCTATGGCCAACAGGGTATCATGCCCTTTTATGAAGCTATGTTTATAAATATAGCTGATTGTGGAGTACTTTCTGAGATACTAAATTTTACTGCTTTTTAATCAATTAGCCATATAACATAGAAACAATGCAATTTATGAAGGACTTCAAATTTCTTTACAGAGAGAGTGAGAAGGTAAACAATATTGACCAATAATCTAAATATAAATAGTTTTAAGCTGTTGATAATGGGGAAATCTTGATAAAATAAGGACCATCAGAAAAAGATTGTGTGTACAACTAAATATGAAGAGAAGTAATTTGAGAAAGTAACCAAATCATACAATGATTTGAACTAGATGATCCCTTACAGATCACAAGGCTTTGATTACTAAATACATAGCAAAGATTGGGTAAAATCAAGAAGGTGTAAAAGTGTTCCAGCTCAGAGCTGTTCAATTCTATGGAATCTTACATTTGGAATTGGATGTGTTTCAGCCCTAACTAGATAAATAACTGCCACATGTTTACTGTGGTCCCACCATACATCAGGTATGCTATAGGGAAACCTAGTGTCAGATAAACACAATCTCCCCAACTTCAATCCCCAACTTTAATGTTTTTTTTAAAAAAAAAAAAAAAATCAGAGCACAGTCTGTTGAAAGATTCCTCCATCAATTATGGCAAAGCAAAATGTTTCTTTTAGTGTAATGATTAAGGCAGAAGCTACAAATATAAACATCAAAAATGTCATAACATCACTAATAAGCAGCTATCTTCAATCAGATGTTCATTTTTGATCTGCTTTTTAATAAAAGCCTATCAGTGTTCACTTAAAAAAAATTATACCTTCATTCTCAAAATACTTGCATGACACTTGATG
This sequence comes from Orycteropus afer afer, assembly GCF_000298275.1. Lineage (NCBI taxonomy): Eukaryota > Metazoa > Chordata > Mammalia > Tubulidentata > Orycteropodidae > Orycteropus > Orycteropus afer. Next base: position 6,443,127 of record NW_006921662.1, read on the forward strand.
CCCAGGGCACCCACAGCCTATTTAGAGGAGTGAATGGACAGGAGAAAATTGGATACTGGGAGAACATTTAAACTCCTTGGTTAAAGATAGGCACTTTTCATAAAGTCAATAGAATTTAAAAGCACAATGCAGTACTCATAAAAATGATTTTATACAATCCATAAAAATTTGAAAGGATAGTATTTTTAGGGGGAATAAGAACAAAAGGAAAGCAAGGCATCACTTCTGTTGAGGCAGAGTTAAAAATTAGTCATTAGAAGATTTTTCAGGACAAAAATACAATCAGAATCTCAAATGCATAGCTTCTCACTATAGAACCACAACTTAAGACTATTCTTAAATTTGAATTTTTTACAAAGTATACCACATCATCTAATAAATGTGAGACAATACAATATAGAGTTGTCTTGAAGGAACAGTTTTTTATCTGGTATGATTACAGGGGCTCTGTGGAGTTTTAGCTTGCCCAAGAAATACCTCTCCTAGCAAGCTAATGAAGCTAAATATTCCAGAGTTTTATTTCATTATTGTTGTTGTTGTTGCTTGATGCCATCAGGTTGTCTCTGACTCATAGTGACCCTAGGTACAACAGAACAAAACACTGCCCACTCCTGTGCCAGCCCCACAATCCCTGCTATGCCTGAGCCCATCATTGTAGCCCCTGTGTCAATCAATCTTGTGGAGGGTCTTCCCCTTTTTCATTGACTCTCCACTTTACCAAGCATGATATCCTTCTCCAGGGAATGGTCCCTTCTGACATGACCAAAGTACGTAAGACAAAGTCTAGCCATTCTCCCTTCCAAGGAGCATTCCAGCTGTACCTCTTCCAGGACGGATTTGTTCCTCTGGCAGTCCATAGTATTTTCAGTATTCTTCACCAACACCACAACTCAAAAGCATTGACTCTTCTTTGGTCTTCCTTATTCATTGTCCAGCTCTCACATGCATAAGAGGCGATTGAAAATAGCATAGCTTGGATCAGGAACACCTTAGTCTTCAAGGAGACATCTTTGCTCTTCAGCACTTGAAAGAGGTCTTTTGCAGCAGATTTGCCGAATGCAATATATCATCTTATGTCTTGACTGCTGCTTCCATTGGTGTTTGATTGTAGAACTAAGTAACATGAAGTCTTTGACAACTTCAATCTTTTCTCCACTTATCGTGATGCTGCTTATTGGTCCAGTTGTGAGGATTTTGTTTTCTTTATATTGAGGTGTAATCCATACTGCAGACTATAGTCTTCAATCTTCATCAGTAAGTGCTTCAAGTCATTCTCACTTTCAGCAACCAAAGTTGTATCATCCATGTATCACTGGTTGGTAAATAGGACCTTTATTTCATTAGTTTAGGATTTTAGCTTCTCTTCAAATAAAAAGGAGCTCTGGTGGCATAGGGCCTAAGGCCTTTGACTGTTAACCAGAAGGTTGGCAGTTCAAACCCACCAGCCACTCTGCAGAAGGAAGACTGGGCGATCCAGTTCTGTAAAGATTTATCACCCCGGGAACCCAATGGGGGTTGCTATGAGTTGGAATCAACTCAATGGCAGTGAATTTGTTTGTTTATTTGTTTGTTTTCAAATAAAATAACTGTAGAAGATATTGACCAATAAGCAAACATTTATACTTGGGTGTGAACTAGTTTATCACAATCTCTCAAGGTATTAATAAGAAACAGGGAGAAAAGATGAAGAATCTGGATATGTAGGAGATTATTGTTGTTGTTGTTGTTGTTGTTGTGTGCCATCAAGTTGTCTCTGACTCATAGCAACCTTATGTACAACAGAACAAAACATTGCCCAGTCCTGTGCCAGCCTCACGATCTGTGCTATACCTGAGCCCGTCGCTGCAGCCACTGTGTCAATCCATCATGTTGAGGGCCTTCCCCTTTTTCATTGACCCACCACTTCACCAAGCATGATATCCTTCTCCAGAGAATGGTCCCTTCAAACAGCATGACCAAAGTAGGTGAGATGAAGTCTAGCCATTCTCCCTTCCAAGGAGCATCCCGGCTGCACTTGTTCCAGGACAGATCTGTTAGTTGTTTTAGCAGTCCATGGTACTTTCAGCATTCTTCACCAGCACCACAGCTCAAAAGCATCAAAAGTATTGCTGTTGTTTTCTTTGTTGTTGTTGCTATTTGCTGTCAAGTCGGACCTGACTCATAGCGACCCCTCCTTGGGTTTCCGAGGCAGTATCACTATGGAAGTAGATTGCCCCATCTTCCTTCAGAGGAGTGGCTGGTGGATTTGAACTGCCAGTCTTCTGGTTAGCAGTCAAGTGCCTTAGGCACTATGCTACCAGAGCTCCCTGTTGTTGGTGGTCTTTAAATCAGTCACTGAGTCACAGAGCACCCCAATATGTGTCAGAGTAGAACTGTGCAACCGTAGTTTTCAATGGCTGATTTTTCAGAAAAAGATCACCAGGCCTTTCTTCTGAGGCAGCTCTGGGTGAACTCAAACTGCCAACCTTTAAGTTAGCGGCTGAGTGAGATGATAGTTTGCACCACCACCACCAACAACAACCACCCAGGGACTCCTTCTTAGAAGGCAGAAGGAAGCTAAAAGAATGAGGAGGAGACAAGCTAAATTTAAAAACCAAAAAAAAAAGTCAATTCCAACTCATAGTGACCCCCATTGTATTTCTGAGACAGTAAATCTTTACAGAAGTAGATTGCCCAGTCTTTCTTCCGTGGAGTGGCTGGTGAGTTTGAAATGCCAAATTTCTGGTTAGACAGTCAAAAGCCTTAGGCACTATGCCCCCAGAGCTTAAGCCAAAGAGATTCTACATTTGGACAATGTAGTGATGATAAAGTGCTAGAACTGTTCAAAGAACTAGACAGTGGGTTTAATTGCTGTTCACCTCAGGTTATACACCCAAAGTCCTGGGAGGCAATCACTTTCTCTATTTCATAGACTCTCTAACCAGGTTTCCTCTCAAATGTCACTTCATAGTATGCTGCGTAACAGAAGTTAACATTATCTTCTCCAAGATAATGAAAGCATTTTGTGTGTGCTAAGTAAAATAGGAATTAACAAAATTCCAGTGGCTGACTTAAGTGATAAATAATGAGCCATTTTGAGGAAGAGATCTCCTGGGGTGTGCGGGAAAACCTGCTGCTGAAGGCAAGCTCACCGGATGTGGAACTCACTGCACAGCCATAAACAGGAAATGGAGTGGTTGGGACTGACAGGCTGGCTTGCAGAGGCAGACTACCCAGTAAGAAAGGTAAATATGGGCTTACTTATGCTTACTTACTAATCTGCTGTGAACAAGTTCACATAGGTTTCACCACTGTCCACAGATTGGTAAATAAGCATAAGTAAACCCATGCTTACCTTGCTTACTGGATACTCAGTCCCTGTCAGGGATTGTAAATTTGAAAAGAAATGTTGATTCTGTACAAAAGTGCTATGGGGTCAGGAGAGACACAGATGCCAGCCATGCCTAGAAGCAGAATCTCTGATGTGCTGAAAAACACGTGAAAACTATAAGCACAAGTAAGCTTGTGCTTACCTTGGATTATTGCATTATCCAACGCAGCTGACTCAGAATGGCTCATCTGAAGTGGTCATACCCTTGGCAAAAGCAGAAGCTGATGTTTTGCTACGTTTTATTTTCACATCTGTGCCATCCGTATTTTTCAAAATCCTATCCAATCATCCTGAGACATTTACCAAAAAATCACACATACCAACAATCAATCAAATTGTCTTCTCCCTAATCTAAATTAGAGGAGCCCTGGAGGTGCAATGGTTGGTACTTGGCTACTAACCAAAGGCTCAACAATTCGAACCTACCCAGCAGCTCTACAGGAGAAAGATGTGGCTCTGCTTCTGTGAAAATTACAGCCTTGGACACCCAATGGGTTAGTTCTACTCTGTCTTATAGAGTTGCTATGAGTCAGAATTGACTTGATGGCAATGGGTCAAGTTATGATGATTTACTATTGTCTTAAGATAGCAGTTAACAAAACTATTATCAGAGAAAAGTCTCAAACCCTGAAAAGCTCTCTAGGGAAGACTTTCATGCTTCTTCTGTATGATTATCATCATGTGTACAAAGCTTACCATCCTAGATTGACTTTTTAAGGACAGTACATTTTTCTTGAAACTTAAACACAGGAATCTCTGGGTAGTGCAAATGGTTAAGGTACTTGGCTGCTAACCCAAAGGTTGAAGTTTTGAGTCCACCCAGAAGAAAGGCCTGGTGATCTTCTTTTAAAAAAACCAACCATTGGAAACTATGGAGCACAGTTCTACTCTGACACACATGAAGTCACCATGAGTCGGAGTTGACTACACAGCAACTGGTTTAAATGTAAACACGGAAGCTGAAACTTTGAAGTTCACGTGAAAAAGTAAGTACACAATGCTATAGAAACGTAGGTGATCAAAACCTGTTCCTTACCAAATTTATCAAATTGATCTGATTTACCAATTGTAAAAATGAAAGTTTCTCCATTCAATAGACATGAATCCTTTTTTTACTGTACTCATAACCACCCCATATAAGTCTCCCTTTGATGATGTTATATATCAGTAAAATTCTGTTCTGTGACATGGCACATGACATTGTTCAAATTCAATTTTAATTTAAAACAAAGGTTATTTTAGGAGAAAATAAAGCCAGTAAGTCATATTTTTTTAGACATATGAGTTTAATCATTTATGAGAGCACCCATCTTTAAAAATACCCCATAAAAACTTGAAGCAGGGTCACTTAAAAATGACAATTGAATTACATTCAATTACTTTAAAAGGTATAAAATTTAACCCAAATATGATACAAAATTATATTAAATTTTTCAGTTTATATAGAAAATAATTATTTAAATCACCAGGCATGCATGTATGAGATCTTTTCTGATCTTGTTATACTTTGAATTTCAGGGAAAATTAATAAATTGTACTAATTTATTAATCCTTTAATATTCACTCAATTTTTAGGTGTGTTATGACAAGAGAAACTGGTAGTGACTACAAATCTGAATACAGAGATTTTTTTTTTTCTATATTCTTCTTAAGCAAGACGTCAGCTGAGCACTCTTCATATTAGTATTGTTATTAATGGCAACAACAAGTCTTTAACAATGGAGGCAGTGCATCTGGAATTTGTAAAGGAATCACCAGAAGGAGGTCACAGGAAGAAGACAGAAAAAAATGTAGTTTATCACTCATGTATATTAATCCCCAGTAAGACAGGACCTGATATCATTGCGTCTTGAAGGAAGAAAACAAAACTACTCCCTGCGTAAACATCCCCTGTGATGAGCCAAGTAGACTCAGAGGGCCTGTCTGCAAAGGCAGATAGCGGCCACGCATCCATCCATCCGTGACAGAAAAGGGTCTGCTTTGTGTTTATTGGGTCTGGGGCTGAGGTTGTAATAGACGATCAATAAAACAGAACTAGGGAAGAATCACGTAAAATGTCCGAAATTGCGTGTCTAGTTGACATTATTCTGTTTCCTAATTTAATTTCCAACTTCGCCTTCCACGAGGTCCTGAGCGTGAACATATGAGCAACAGGAGTTTATAAAAGGGCTGATATTAGCAGCGGACAGAGCTAAGCACCTCAGCAGTGACACAATATAAACTTCACTACATGAAATCCTGGAAGTTGATGTAAACAGCTTTTAATAGCAGTGAACATTTGTTCGCTTTGTTTAGACCATCTGGATGTTCCATTGTGTTCAGTTCAACACTGACTGCCGCCGGGTGACAGTTGATATATGTTAAGTACAAGCAAAGTGCCTCAGCCCACTCTGGGGACCTTAAAGAGAACTTTTCAGTGTTTTGTGGAATATTCTGTCAGATCGCAGCGGAGTCGCCTGCATCCTTAATGGCTACTTGCCAAAGTCTTCTGGCTTTTTTATCAAAGGAGAGTTTTGCTTTTACTGTTTGAAAGGTTAGGAAAACTATGCCAAAGTTCTTCCAGGCAGCTTGAAGAGCACTAGCTGACAGGAATGATTTTCAATATGGAAGACAGAATAAAGAGAAACGTGGATCCTAAGAGAATCCAGGTTTTGCTTGTTTAGTATGCAACATATCTGACAAACTAGCCATTAAAATATCACAAAAGAAAACCTCACTGATAAACACAAAACAGCCAGTGCTCAAGGAGAGATTATCCCATAAAAGCATTTTCCTCCATCTGCACAAACCACTGTGCACACGTACATTTACCTTCTAATGCAAAGCAGCCTCCTCATGTTCATCTCAAAGCTGCATGAAGCAGAATTATTCAAGAATAAGAAGTGTCGCTACAAAAAGAAAGAGACAACTCAACCAGTGGCATTACTAGCGGGGCACGAGGGTTTGGATCACACTGGCTGACACTGTCAAGGGGGGTTACACCAAAATGACTGTCTAAAAATTTCTGTGCAGTGTTTCAGCAGAAATATATTATTCTTTATAAAAATATTCCCTGTACTCGATGGCAGTGGGTTTGTTTTTTTGGATTTTAGTTTGTTATAACAACAAAAGCATTTTTCATAAGCCCAGTTTACGTGTATCAATATATCTATAAGGCTAAAACTCTGTTATTTTACTTTTTGAATATTCTAATACACTCTGTCAGAGCTGTCATTATTATCCAATTACGATAAGGCTTCAAATCACATGGTATGTTCTGCACACGCTACAAGCACTCCATGTTGTTTTCATTGCGGCCTGTGTTTTATAATTGCTAATTTTGTCAAATTTTCTAGTGTTTTAGCTATAATATTGTGCTAAGTAGTATTTGTGGGAGTTCTAGTGTCACAGTGCCTAAGGTGTTTGACTGCTAACCAGAAGGCTCGTTATTCAAACTTACCAGCTACTCCTCGAAAGGAAAATTGGGCTATCTACTTCCATAGAGATACCACCTTGGAAACCCAAGGAGGGGTCGCTATGAGTTGAATTGACTCCATGGCAGTGAGTTTGTTTGTTTTTGGTTTTGTTTTTAAGTAGTCTTTGTGAATCTATATCAATAACTCTTTTGGGAATGAAGTAGTATTTAAAGGGAAAAAAGGAGAAAAATCAGAAGAGGCTTCTGCTCAATAATGTCATAAATAATAATGTAATTCAATGTAGAAAGATTTTACAAAACTATTTGGTTGTTAGTATTCATATAATCTAAGAAATACTGCATTTAAGCAATTTATAACTATATTTATCACTTATTATTCTATTAAAATAGATAATAAGCATTACTAAGGATTCTGTATTATTTGGTATAGGAGGAGGTCCATACAGGGGGTAACACTATGAGGTACCATACTGGGTGACACCAACCCTACTAATGCCACTGAACTGAATAAGTCAAGATTGCTATGTATAACAATTACACACTGCAGAACAAAGAAAGGGCTTCAAAATCTGCCCTGAGTTACTCAGCCGCTAGTTTGGCTTTATTGTAACATCTGTGAAGTGCTAGGTTTGTTGTTCTAGAGCTCACAGCACTCACTGCTGTAACTCCTGCCTTGTTATAACTGGGGGATATCCCAGAGATGGAATGGAAGAACTTAAAATGAAAATACAGCTCCACTGCTTTTTAATATGTCAGTTTAAACATGGTATAATGAGTGGGATTTCACTTTACTGCAGAAAATGTAGAAACTGTTGTTACTGTTGTGTGTTGTCGAGTCGGATCCGACTCATAGTGAGTCCTCTTTGGCTTTCCGAGGCAGTATCAGTAGGAAGTAGATTGCCCAACCTTCCTTCCGAGGAGTGGCTGGTGGGCTTGAACCGCCGGCCTTCTGGTTAGCAGTCAAGTGCCTTAGGCACTACGCTACCAGAGCTTCTATGTAGAAATTAGCTAATGTATATATAATGACACGATCTCAGTCAGATTCTTTTTGATATTGAAAACATAAACATAATGACACTCTCTTGTGTTTGGAATACTGCCAAATTTCAATAAATAGCAGAAATGAAGGGGCAGAAATTTTGCATATAACTGAAATATAAATATAATTTATATAATCCTGGATATATGGTTTAGATAACATGTAGTTCTAACAAGTACCACAATTGTTGACCTTTCCCTCTTAGATGGTGTGTCTTTGTTGCTGTTGTTAGCTACCATTGAATCTGGTCCCAACAAATGGTGACTTCATGTACAATGGCATTGGATGGTTGCAATCCACAGGGTTGTCACTGCAGAAGTAGATCACCAGGCCTTTTTTCTAGCCTTTTTGTCTTAGTCTGGAAGCTCCGCCAAAATCTGTTCAGCATCAGAATAACATGTAAGCTTCCATTGCCAGGTGGTGGTTGTGCGTGAGGTGCATTATCTGGGAAACTAACACAGGTCTCCCGCATGGAAAATATAGGTAAGGAAAAAGTAAGCAGGAAAAGAAGAAATGAAAAAAGACTAATCTGTGAAATGGAGATATTCAGATACCATCATAGATTAAACAAGATAACCATGCAAAGGTGCCTAATACAATGTGATGTATTTTAATTAATGTTGGCTGGAAATTGATCATTGGATAATCTATAACTAAAAATTTGATTATGTGAAGTTATTAATTACATTGACAAGCAAGAACCCACATAATGTTTTTAAAAATCCATTAATAAACAGTTAAATTCTATTTTGAGAAGATCTCTATGTTCTATTGAAGAAGTTTATAGCAATAATTCTAAATTTTATTTATGGATTAATCATATACCAAGACCAAGATAAAATTTCAATAGCTTCTTAAAATTGCCTTTCTCTCCTAATTTTTCTTTAGGAAGTGCTATTCAATGGTTAAACAGAAAAGAAGAAAAAACGATCATGCTGGAAATTTATCCCCCCTACTACATATGATAGGGAGCTCTGGTGGCATAGTGGCTAAGGCATTTGACTGCTGACCAGAAGGCTGATGGTTCAAGCCCACCAGCCACTCCTCAGAAGGAAGGTTGGGCAATCTACTTCCGTAGAGATACTGCCTCGGAAACCCAAGGAGGGGTCGCTATAAGTCAGATCCAACTCGATCACAGTGAGTTTATTTTTTTTTTGGTATTATATATGATAAATAAAACTTGTTATAAGGTGTCATTGAGTTGGACCAAACTCATAGTGATTCTATGGACAACAGAACAAAACACTGCCCAGTCCTGTGCCATCCTCACAATCACTGCTTGTTTGAGCCCATTATTGCAGCCACCGTGTCAATCCATCTCACTGAGGGTCTTCTTTTTGCTGACTCTCTACAGTAAAACTTACACCTACATTATTGTGTACTCTGAAGGTACCACTTTGAGAATAATTTTTAAAGTGGCTAGATCAGTGTCTGACATATTATAGAAGAACAATTAATATCATTGAATGAATGAAAGATCTCTTAAAGATCCCAGATAGATAATTCTACAATACAGTAGGTAATCTCACAGTTCAGCAGGTGTTAAACACTATTGCCACAGCAAATGACACTGAGTTGTTAATGAAACAATAAATAACAACAGAAACTAGCCAAATTGTTACAGTTTTCTGAAACAGTGGGCCACCTTTTCATCAGAACTTAACTGATTTCAAGACATAATAAGGTAGGCAAGAGCTGAATAATTATTATGATTTTTTTAAAAAATTCATAGTTTTATTTTACTTTGTATCTTTTATGTTACAGATTTCAAAGTGCTTTCATACTCTTATCTCATTAAAAATGACCTATCTTTATGCCCTTTTCTCTGAAATAAAACACAGCTATTGTTTTAAAGAATATCTATAATTGTTATTAAAGAGTTCTGGTGGTGCAGTGGTTAAAGCATACAGCAGCTAATCAAAAAGTCAGCAGTTCAAATCCACCAACCTCTCCTTGGGAGAAAGATGAAGCAGTCTGCTTCTATAAAGATTTACAGCCTTAAAAACCCTATAGGGCAGTTCTACTCTGTCCCATAGGGTCACTAGGAGTCAGAATCCACTCTACAGCAGTGCTTTTTTGTTTTGTTTTATATAATTGATGTTAGCATTTTGTGTGATTTTCTGTTGACTCTTTACCTCTCCCAAATTAAGCCATGTCCAAAAAATTTGTTACAGCAATACTTTCTGTGGCAGATAGCACATTCTGAAGATAACCACAGCATCTCATGTTCCTCTTACACTATGACCTTGACACCCCTCCCTTCAAATGATGGTATCTATGTCCTCTTTTGTTGAGCCTGAGTGAATCTTTATGAGTGCCTCAACTAAAAGAGTATAGTAGAAGTAACAATAGGTGAGTTCTGAGGTTAGAATTTTTCAATGCCATGGACCTCTGCCTTATTCTCTTGGGAAGCTCATTCTCCAAAGCCAGCCATCACACTGGGAGGAAGCCCCAGCAGCCTATGGGGAGGCCCACTTGGCGAGGCGCCTGGTGCACAGCCAGCCCCAACTTGCCAACTATGTGAGTTAGTCATCTTGAAAGGGGATCCTCCAGCTTCCAGTACAACAACCCTTGTTGATGCCATGGGGAGCAGAGATGAGCAGTGCCCAAACTATAGACTTATAAACAAAATAAGTGATACCATTGTTTTAGACCATTAAGTTTTGGGAGTGGTTTGTTAAGCAGCAATAGATAAAAGATATAGTTCTAAGACTAAAGCTCTAAGATTCTAGAAGGCTACTGTGTATATTGAAAGAAATGCAGTAATCTACATAAAGATTATAGCCTTGGAAAGACTATGGGGCAGTTTTACTTTGTCCCATAGCATCTCTATCAGTTGGAATCAACTTAACATCACACAACAACAATCACAACAATCAGTACATTAGTTGCAAATTATCTAGTTTAAGTGATTGGTAGAGTACAATTACTGTACGTGAAGGTAATTAGAAATAGTGGGTTAAATTTTAACACTAACAAAATTTGATTGAAACCCTTATCTGAACTCTGTTTTTCCCTACAAATCACAAATAACAGTTCAGGGGTTTACTTATGCTCTCTGGAAGCTCCCCATAATGGAGGCTGTGAAATAACAATGCAGCTTCAGACAATTATAACATACAGATATTGTTATATCAGTTGAGTAAACTGAGCCTGAGGTTTATGAAAATAGACATATACAACTGTTTGCCTGAGATATAAAACTTGGTTGTTGATCAAATGCAATAATGTAAGCGAAAAACATTTTGCAAAGCATAAAGCATTCTACAAAGAGAAGTGGAGATGAAAAATTAGCTCCAGTTAGAAATACTTGATCAGAACATTGTAAATAATACATTGCTAAATTCATTAATCCTTTTTAAAATTCCAGACTAATGAAAAATAGTGCATTTTTAAACAGCTACTTTGGCAGCAGGGGAGTGGATTAGTTGACCTCTTCAAGTTCCTTTCAGGGCATAAGAACCTGAGAAATATGGACTGCCTCACTATCTATAGATACCAGATCACAGAGGATTTTAAATTTAATTTCAATTATTTAAATTTTGTTCATTATGCAAAAATGCCAATATGTATAAAGTAATAATTAAATCAAGTTTCCTAATGAACAGCACTAATGTAAAGTGTAATTAAAAAATTAATTCCTCAACAGCTTGACTATAATCTGCCTCTGGTTTTATAAATTATCGTTGAGAAATTTTCATTTAAAAAATGTAACAATCCTCTAATAAAAAAAGTAACAATCTTATACTAGCTATAAGAGTAAGTAGTTTTATAAATTCATAGGATATCATCTTCAAGAGATCATATTCCTAAAAATTCATACTTCATGCAAGTTCTCAAAATAAGCAGCAAAATATTGTTTTGTAAATCATGTTGAAGCTATCTTGCTGAGGGGATTTTTTAAAAGTTGTTAAATGGCATCACATTAATATTCATGACTTCATCTGCATAAGCCTTATTTGATTCCTAGATTTTCCTTATAAAAATGTGTTTCAGTATTTGCCACCTCAGACACAAAAACAGCAACTCATTAGCTACTGAAAAAATTAAAGCAAAACATAAAAAAGCAAAATTTGATCAAATGTAGTGGTAGGATTGAGCCAACGATTCAAAAGCATCTGTACTATAAATTTAATGTCACCTAGTTTTTTAAAAAGTGAAGATGCTAATTCTGCTGATGAAGATATTGTTTTCCCCTCTTGTTCCCTATTCATTATGCAAGGCTGCAGAATATGAAGTGTAGATGTGTGATCCGGGGATCTAATGATCTCCCACACCTGCTCATCTGGTACAATTTTAATTAACACTCCAAGGAGGTTTGTCAAGAGTAATCAAAAACATTGTCGCTTATAAAGCTGTGGCAAGAAATCAATAGTTTTCATCAGAAAAGGTAAGGTCTGGCATAACTGAACCATTTAATTGCTTCAGTCCAATAAACAAAAACTGCACATTTTAATGACTTGATTCTGAAGATCAATATCCAACCACATATTGCATTAAACAGCAACATGTGGTGGGATATTCGTAGTCATTTCCATCCCGAAAGCAGCGTTCCTCTTTTTTATTTCATCCCGAGTGGCAATAGGTTGCTGCGCCTATGCAGTGCTATGATTTATATCAAATGAGTGACCTCTAGGGCCGTAAGACTAGAACGGGTGACTAGTTCTCAATGGTAAGCTACTGGCACTTGACAAAGTGCCTGAAGCAGAATGAATTTACTTCTCTTTTCCTCAATCATCAACAGGCTCTGCCCTGACCCCCGTTCTGACTCCTATAACAAGATCTCCTGTCGCTGCCTGAAAAATTTACTGTCGCGTCTAGTTCTCATTGAGCTCGAGCGAGTACTTCTGTCACCTTCAGTGAACTGAGTCCACAGGAGATTTAACTAAACACCAGCCCTAGTTTAAAAACTAAATAAGTGTGTTTCGTAAAAAACAGATGACGCTCAAAAGCATCTAAGTGGCATGATTTTCTAAAAAAAGTTCCATCTTTCTTCGAGCTACATTTAATTCGAGGCACCATTTGGACCCTAAACTCATTTACTCCCATGTTGCTATGAATGTGAAGCTTTCACTAAAAGTATACATCTTAAGAATCCTTTTCTCATTTGTTGCCATTAGAAGACTGACATCCAAAGGGCACTTAAGTGATTTTGAAGGTGACGCAAAAATATCAATTCTTATTAACTACTGAAAAATATGACATGTGATATGCATAGAGTGGATACTGTTGTGTTTCACTACAGTAAATATACAGGTATGCAAGAGGAAATAAAGACATCATATTAAACATTTTAAGGACCCTATGTACTCGGTACATCTCTCTTCCGAGAGATACTTTAAAATATATTGTCAGTAAGCACTTTTCAACAATGACTTGAAAAGTGCCCAGACATTAAGCATAAGCATATTATAAGATCCACAAGTAAAACCTATACATAAAGCATAAACTCACATTTATATAATGACTTCAAACAATCTTCTGAAAATAATCAAAATGAACATTTGCTAAGAACTCCATGTCAACAATGAGGCAATTAAAAGGTGATGTTTGATGGTTTATTTCATCTCACTAAAGCCTTACGCAAAATTTCCACTCCCTCTTTAATTTTCAATTCTTCTACCCTCCCTGCTTCACAGCTCCTGGCTATTGGCTTTTACAATCTGTCCCTAGGGAGCGAGGAGTTATTACCCCTGTCGATGGAAGAGAAAGGGATGTTATTCCCTTGTCACCCTCTTCGTCTCCAGCAGATTCCAAGTGCTGATGGATAGCCTTCATTGGAGAAAAGCGGCTGAGACGCTGTTAGTCCTCGGTCCTGTCAGATCCATCTACCTGTGCCGCTGGCATTACTTACTGGAGTCAGAGTGACACTCGGTGTCCCCAGAGTCGTCCAAAAATTTCAAGGAGCAAACGGTGCACAGGACATTCTCCTAGAGTGTAAATACCACAGCAAATGTCCAACCTCTTGTCGGAAAGGGATACAAGTTATGATACCTCTGCATCTTTGACACAGACAAATGCAAAAGTATGTCTGCAAAATCCTTTAGGATTTAAAAGTTCAGTTTTTTCTCGGGCCCTGAAGCATAAAATAAACATTGTGAGGACTTATAAAAAAGACTTGAAGATAGCTAACTAAAAACACTTTCTCTTGTTACCGTGATTTTATCATTATCACATGAGAGTTAAGAAACTGACACCCTGCACCCTAGAAATCTCGACTTAGTTTGAAATTTACAGGCTCACATCCTTACCTTCTTTTCTCTGTGTCTCTCTTGTTCTCAATCTTTAATTCAAAATATGAGTAACTACTTCCATTAATTGTCCAAAGATAACAATATCTTACATGACTAGAAAATAAATATTTTATGGCTAGAATTCAGTCATGGGTTTCTCATCCTGAGAAACACCTGGTCAGGTTTGGAACATGAGAATTTTCTGACAAGGGTAAGCAGAACCTTGTATCCTTTTTGCCTTTGGTGTGCACTTCATATCTGTCCTTTAACCCTCCTCACTTCCCCTCCTATCTTTAATCTAAGCTGGGTAATCAATGATGGCTACAGTAAAAGTCACCACCAATGGAGCCTTCCCTGACCTGCCAGATGAGTTACGTGGTCCACATCCTGATGAAGTCAAAGTCAGAGTCACCATGGTCTGGTGCAGTGTACTTAAGATTCTTTGATAACAGGGCCCTATCGGTAAAAAAAAAAAAAAAAAAAAAAGACAACTTTTTTTTTTACACTTGCACCCTCAACATACATGTATTTATTTATTTATAAATGATATACAACTACAGTTCCCAAGGGTGACCCTGCTGTGGTGTAAATATTTGATTAATGCACTTGGCTGTTAACCAAAAGGTTGGAGGTTTGAGTCCATGCAGAGTTGTCTCAGAAGAAAGGCCTGGCAATCTACTTCCTAAAAAAAAAAAACAAAATCAGCCATTGAAAAGCTTATGGAGTACAGTCTTACCCTGACACACACGGGGTCACCATGAATCAGAGTTGTCTCTACAGGAGGGACCAAATCCCTTATCCAAAACCTTCAGAACCACATAGGCTTCAGAGTCCAGGATTTTTCTTAACTCTGAAAGGTAATAGGATACATATGCCATACATTGGGAGCTCTAGTGGCATAGTGCCTAAGGCATTTGATTGCTAACCAGAAGGCTGGTGATTCAAACCCATCAGCAATCTACTTCTGTAGAGATACCGCCCCAGAAACCCAAGGAGGGATCACTATGAGTTGGATCTGACTCCACAGCAGTGAGTTTGTTTTTTTGGTTTGGGTGCCCTACATTATTTTAACATTCCCAGTAGAGGTCTGAGATAGCACCCTGTCATGAAACACATTAAGATATCTGTAGAGAAATGTGTGATTATTCTGATTATTCACACTAACTGGATTAAATAGAAACTATAAACAGTCACATATCAGTTCAGATCTGGCTGACTTGCCAAATGAGTTACAAAATAACTTGTGGGTTTCAGAGCTTTTTGGACACCAGGACCGTAGCTTAGGGATTGTCGCTAAGAGAAATTTCATTCCTACATTAGGTATGTTATAAAACATATTCACAAAATAAATAAAAGGGGGACACAATAAAAATATACAAATAAATTCTAACATTTTCTTTTTGCATGTACACACTCCACTCTGAAGATCACTAGATAGTAGTGGACATGATCCACTCTTCTTCTTTTTAATTGTGATTTTGGTGAAAATTTACAGAGCAAATTCACTTTCCCTACAGCAGTTCACATACACTTTGTCTCATGACATTGACTATAATTTACCACAATGCAACAGCTCCCCTCCCACTTCTCCCCATAGTTACCTCTTCCCTGTGTCCATCCCTCCATGCACTCCTACCCCCTGAGCTGTCTCCCTGTACATAAGCAGCCCTTCTTTCTCCCATGATTGTTCTCTCCAAGGAGTATATCTATCTCAGGGAAATGTTCAACTCATATGCCTGTCTTTTGTTTGGCTAGAAGCCACAGGTGTGGGTTCAATTCCAGAACTGAAGGGCAGCTAGGGGCCATAGTCTCAGTGATCCACTCTACTTGAATAAGTCTACAACAGATACATGACTGGTTGAAGACGTCCCTAAGCAGCACAAGCTAGTATTCAGGATGCAAGACCATGGAACCACTGTTCCATTTCCACCCCTTTCAGATAATGCAAAACTTCAAATTGTCCGCTCAGAAAAGCCTGTACCCAAACCAGTCTTGGTGTAGTCCAGTCCTCTAACTCTGCCGGCATTCTTTAATAGTACACAGAACCTATGCAGGTGGACCAGGACTCATAATCTGAGAGAGAAGAGGTCAGGACTTGCAGATAAGCACAGTGAATTGAAGAAAACAATTCCTTGGCTACCCTGGTTTGCTTACGACAACTGGAGGGAAACACGCTCATATAATTTAAATTCTGTGTTTGTGAAAACTCTTCCAAGTGACTAGAATTAACACTAATTTTACTTCTCTCATATTGACCTAGCCTTACCACTTCTGGTAGTAACATTTTAGTACAAGTTAATAATCTATTTCCCAGAGTGACCTCTGTTACCTCAAGGGGCCAGGTAAATGGGGAGAAAAAAAGGCTAAAGCACATGGATAAGGGTTTGTTTTTTTTTTCTCTTGAAATCCTCAGTGAAGTTTAAAATTGTAACATACAGCACTTTCTACAAAGAGCTACCATTCATCATCAATGGCCCTTCCCTCAAGCCTGATGGTCAGTTCTTGTTCACTCTTACACTTCTTTTTTTTTTTTTCTTCTTAAATGAAAACCATAAGGAATCCAAATGAATAATTAGTAATGTTAAGAAACCAAGACTACTCTTAAGTGTTATAATTTGCTCTTCTCTAAATTTTTCCTATATGTGTGTGTGTATGTATAGCCTCTACTTAGACTCTAGGGACAGTATTCTTCTGATTACTGATTGCTATCCCACTGAAAATACTAGAAACCCAAGATTGTCTCCTGCACACCAAAACCCCAGATGTAGGGCTCTGAGCCTAGGGGGACAAAGGTAAAAAAAGAGTCTGTTGATTAATGCAGAAAGTTGTAGAAGTTCACACCAACTGAGTTCTTATTCACAAGTACATCAGTTTGAACCTCACAAGTACCAATTAATGAAATGATATTACCAAAGACATAATATTACATGCCCAGAGGTATAACATTTGCATACAATTCATGCTTACTTAACATCAGCATTTATAACAGTGTCCTGAGCCTCACTTTCTTTTCGACAAAGAGGACCCTCCTCAACTCAGAATTCTGAGACTCCCCATGGAGCACTGAATAATCTCTGGCCCTGTACAAAAGCTGCCCTAAACCAACTCCATCCTAAGGCAGGAATGTATGTGGAGATTCAAATTTGCCAAAAAAATTTCCCCCAGGAAAAAAGTGAGATTGGTGTATTTTTTCCCTCCATTGTGAAATGTATCTCTTGTTTATTATAGTTTTACCCTCACTCCAACCATGAATTCTTCAAATTAAAACAGCAACAAAAGTCCCCATGGTGCACAGGTAATGAATGATGTCTGAAACAAACTCTCCTGAAGCGTCCCAGTAGAACCATGATTACAGGACCTCTTCAAAGTGGCAGACTGATTCCAACCGTGTTTCCTGGGGGTAACTTAGTTCCTCCCACTCACCAACACAATACTGAGTACAAATAACTGAAATCTCGTCCAGGGCACTGTCTTAGGTTCTGGAGCAGTGCTGATCAATTGAAAAATAATGCCAGCCACACAGGTAATTTTAAATTTTCTTATAGCCACATTTTAAAAGTAAAACATTAAAAAAAAGTTTAATATATTTTATATAAACTAAAATATCATTTCAGTGTGCAGTTTATTTGTTGTTGTTGTTGTTGTTATGTGCCGTCGAGTCAGACCTGACTCATAGCGACCCCTCCTTGGGTTTCCGAGGCAGTATCACTA
>NW_006921662.1:6460994-6466015 GCF_000298275.1 Orycteropus afer afer
AGGAGTGGCTAGTGGGTTTGAACCGCCAGCCGTCTGGTTAGCAGTCAAGTGCCTTAGCCACTATGCTACCAGAGCTCCCATAGTTTATATTAAAAGTTATTAATAAGCTATGTTACCTTTCTTCATATCAAATCTTTGAAATGTGTGTATATTATACTTGGAGTACATCTCAATTTGGGCTCTGAATTTTCATCATGAAAATATTTAATATGCATTTAGATTTCAATAAGTACATCTGGTGGTGCAGTATTTAAAGCACTCAGTTGCTATCTGAAAGGTCAGTGGTTTGAACCCACCAGCTACTCTGCCGGAGAAAGATGAGGTAGTCCACTTCTGTAAAGATTATATATAGCCTTGGAAACCCTATGGGGCATTTCTACTCTGTACTATAGGATCACTATCAGTCAGAATCAACTTGACAGCTGTGGGTTTGGGTTTAGTTTTAGATCTCATACAATTTAAAGCTGAAAATGTATATTCACATTGTTTTGGTTACCTAGTGCCTCTATGACAAGAATATACCACAAATGAGATGGCTTTAACAAACAGGAGTCTATTCTTAGAGTTTGGAGGCTTTAAGTCCAAGTTCAAAGTGCTAGGCTCTAGGGGCTGGGTGAAAGCCCCTCAACCTTGGGCTTCAGGCCCACTGAAGCTGGAGGCTTTTCTTCACTCAGCTGCTGGCTCCTGAGACCGGCAAACCCACGGTCGACCGGTAACAGGGCACAGTCCCAATACTATAAAACCACACAGCAGGCCATCCATTCAAGTCCATTAAAAGTTCCAAGATGGGCAGGGCATGGCTGCTAAACAACGACTTGGCTACATGCAGGGTTCAAGTGTGACATAAGCTAGAGACCATTCCCCAATTCTTCTCCTTATATACAGGAACCACAATGGAGTTGATTACCAATCTTATCATGGGGAATACTATATCCAGTTGCCCAGCCACTTATCCAGACCCAGCCAAGTTGACACACAAACTGAACTACCACAATTCCATCCTTTGTCAACTTGGCACCTGTACAGATCTTCAATGGGTGGTATCTGTACAGATCTTCACTGGGTGGCTCTAATCCCCTAGTCCCTGAGTGGCAACCTCACTCGCTTGACCTGGCGGGCCCCCTTCCTCTTTCTCTTGAGCATGGTAGCCCTGCCCCTTCTCTCTTGGGCAGTGGCTATGGCTCCATCCCACTGGCTCACATGAACAAGCAGCCCCACACTCCAGAACCAAGTTGGTGAAGGTCTAACTCTTTGAAACCTAGGGGGCTATGGTGGTTCCACCCCCAGAGACCATGGTCCTACTCTTTGAAGCTGAGGCAGTTCTACTTCCCGTTTCCTTGGTTTCTCTGCTTCTGCTGATTAATGCCAAAGGCAACTCACTCCCCCAGATATTTTCCTGCCCCAAAAAGCACATGGCTTTCTTGCTTCATGGACCGACCAAACTGCTACTCCATTTCATGCCGATTTCTTCTACCAATTAATTGCTGAAGACATCCCACTCTGCCAAGAAGCCACCTGCACAATGGCATCCAACTTTCTCCTCCATGGGCTGGTAAGGCTGTTGCTGCCTCATGCCAGTCTCTGAGCTCTTCTACTGCCATCTCTCATGCTGATCTCTCTGTTGGTGTCACTCTGCCAGTCTCTTGGCTCTGCTGCTGCTGTCTTTCATGCTACGTGCCGGAGTTTCTCTGCCAGTGTCTCGAGTCAAGGACATACTCCACTCCTGTTTTCATGTTTTAGGTATCTGTCAAGTAGCACTCTACTCTCTTGGTACCATATTCTGTTCTGGGTACCTAGTGCCACTCTGACAGAAATATACCACAAATGGGATGGCTTTAACAAACAGAAGTTTGTTCTTACAATTTGGAAGCTTTACTTCCAAGCTGGAGGCTTTTCTTCACTCAGGTGCTGGCTGCTGAGACTGGCAAACCCACAGTCAACAAGTAACAAGTCACAGTCCTGATATTACCAAACCACATGGGAGGCCATTGATTCAAGTCCATTAAAAGTCCCAAGGTCGGCAGAGCATGGCAGGCTCCTGAACAATGACACAGCTACATGCAGGGTTCAAGCATGCCATAAGCTAGAGAACATTCCCAAAACTGCTACTTATATACAGGAAGCAGACTGTATCTCTAAGGCAGTTACTCAGCTGCTCACAGTAGATTCCACCACCATAGAGTTGATTAACAGTCACTTCATGGGGAATATTACATCCAGCTTTCCAGTCACTCAACCAGGCCCAGCCAAGTTGACACACAAACTTAATTACCACACACATAGCCAAGGTTTTCCAAACATATTTAAAAGTTTCCAATAACTGAATTGAGTTATCAAATTTAAAATTAAAATTAAATTAAATTAAAAATTGAAGCTCCCAGTCACAATGGCTACTTTTTAGGTGTTTGACAACCACATGTGGCTCATTGGTTCTGAATTGACATGGCATTTCTAGAAAAATACACCTACTTTTCACTTATCCAACATTTTAAATTTAAGATAATAGTAAAAAACCTGTTATCCAACTATTTCCCTCATTAACAATGTAGGTCTGACAGTAACAAATGCCTAGTTATGGGGACAGAGTGGCACTGGTTGTGATGGGTAATGGTGAGGCCATAATTCTCAGTGGTTTGGTAATTATGTAATGAAGCAGTCATGCTCCATTTTGTGATCTGATGTGGTCACCCTCCATTTTCACATAATGCCAATTTTCCCATAACAACCTGGTCTTTGGAATCTAACCATGACAATAAGTTAGGAGTGGGTATATATGATAGACTGGCAGTCCAGTGAGTAGAATCAGGTCCTCTTATGTCCACCTTTTGATCTCTTCTGCCAGGCAACAAATCAAATTTAGCTCATGTCCTCAGCTCTCTAACAGGAATCATTCCCAGCTATCCTATGTACTGAGGGGATGTTGTGGGAATGGCTTCCTCCACACTTTACAGTCAGGGTTTGATCAGGAAGCAGGACCATCATCAGTATTAAAGACTAAAGGATTTATTATAGGACTTAAACCTTATACAGTTGAGGGAGGAACAGGGAGAACTGAAAGATCAGAGGATCACTAGCCAGCCTTCCCAGAACACTGGCATGGGTATAGATTCAGGGCTCACAGTGCACTCTGGAAAGCTGGGCATGAACAGGAGCTGGGGGAAAGTCTGTAGAAGGCTATTGCCACTGCATCTGGTAGAAAGCCTGGTTTACTGTTGACTGCAGGCTGCTGGAGGGCAGAAAAGTTAGATGTGGAGTAGAGGAGAGCAAGCATATGCTAGAACCTGACAGCATCTTGGTCTATCCTTCAGAGCATCCAACTCCAATGACCTACAGCGAGTAAAAGATATAGGTTCACTTCTACCTTCTACATCTTGCACTGCCTTTTCTTTAGGTCAGTTCAGAGCCACATAAGGAACAGGATTCTGGGAGTCATAGTCCAGCTTAGCCAAGTTGGCAAATTACAAAACCACCACAGATTCTTAAAAGACTATGTTTTCTCAACTCTCAGAAAAAGTAAAGATTTTTTTCTTAAAAAACGAAGAGAGAGAGGGAGAGAGAGAGAGATTCCAGTAAGATGGCAGAATAAGCAGACAAACTATACAGATCCTCTTCAACAAAGCAAAGGGGAACCAATTAATACAAATAGAACATAATCCTGGAGTCTTCAGCTTTGAAAGGAAGGGCGAAAAGTTGACTAAACTCCAACTGGTAGAAGAGCCTGCATGAAAACAGTGAAAAAGGAGACATACAGAGCTGCAGACTGTCAGCGATCCTGATGACACAGACAGTTTGGACATTGCCAAGTGATGTCAGGACCTAAGAATTAACCTGAAAATCAGCCCTACTAGCCAGAGGCTACATGGAGGACTGCACTGGTGGGTGGTGAATAAAACAGGAAACAGCAAAGAAGGAGACAAACTGCATTATCAACTTTTGGCTGTCTGGAGGGTGCAGCCATTTGGAATGTTTACAAGCAGTTTGATCATTTTGGATATTTAAAGTGACAGCATTCTCTCAGATTCCAGGCACCAAGGAATAGGCTCCACTTGCCAGGGACAGCAAGTGGATACTGAGGACTGGAAAGGTGTGATATTCCCTTTGTTACTCTTATACCCCACACCCTCTTGATGAATGAAGGTGCAGCCATGGCTCACTCCCACCTACCTTCTGGGCCAGTAAGAATTCGATCCCAGTCTGTGTGCTCTGATGGAGACTAGGTGCCCTGCCCCAACCTGCCCAGATTTTTCTTTTTTTCTTTCTTTTTTTGGTCTGTTTCTATTTTTAAAATTATTTCCTTTTAAAATTTTCTGTCCTTTTTATTATTATTCTTTCTTCTTCCCTTCCCAGGTTCCAGTTTTTGGCTTGTTCTCTCATCCCTTTTCCTGGTTCCCATTTTTTTCCTTCTTGTGATTCTTCCCATTCACTGATTTTCTTTTTGCATTTTTCCCATTTTTTTCTTCATTATTCTCCTACTCTACCACTTTTCTCTTATTATCCCCTCCTCATCATCTTGTGGGCTATTTTTTTTTTTTAATTTGATTTATTTTTTTTTTTACCCTTTTCCATTCACATTTGTTTTGGGTTTTCAAACATTTCTTTAAGTATTTTTGCTCATTTATAGCCTTACTTCTTTTTTTTTTCTTTTTGGCAATTGTTCCTGTGCGTTGTGCAGTATGTGTTTCTTTCCTCTTGCTTTAACTTTTTGATGGTTTCTCAATTATTGTTTTTGTCTAACTGAGTGGGAAAGAGCACCTGTGCTTATATGACCCAACATACCTGTACCTTCTGTAGCTCCACTTACTGAGTGAGGGCCACCACTGCCTTCTGAACCAACTGGCCAACAATACACAATCACTAATAAGAACTTGACTCACCCTTAACTGCCCTTCACAATTAACAGAGATCTGTACAGCCACTCTCATTCTCTATCACACCAACTAGAAGATAGGTGATGAGTACATAAGTGCTACCAACTAGTGAATAGAGGACCACAGTACCCTGATTACTCAAATATATATATA
>NW_006921662.1:6466115-6477600 GCF_000298275.1 Orycteropus afer afer
AGCCCTACTCACCCTAACTGCTCTTCACAGTTAACAGAGATCTGTGCAACATTCTCATTGTCTATCACACCCACCAGGAGACAGGTGGTAAGTGCATAAGTGGTGACAGCTAGCCAATAGAGGAGCACAGTATCCAGTACTCATATATATAAAAAAAAAAAAAAATTAAAATCTTGGGTTAATCACTGTAACATAAAATCACCAATTAAATATAAATACAACAAAGGGACAATGTCTTGGAGACAACAGACCATCGTAGTCCACGAAAGAAGCAAGATAAAGTAGTATAAACACGGGAGCAGGATACAGACCCAGAACATATCCTTGAGAAAGAAGCAGCACTGGAACTCCCTGATAAGGAATTCAAAAGAATTATATTTAGGTACCTTCAATGGATTGAGAGACAGAGCAAAGAAAACCATGACAAAATTGAGGAAAACAGAGAAAACCCTGGAACAATTCTGAAAGACAAAAGAAGAATAAAATGACAAAATAAATGAAAAATTAGAAGTGATACAAAATCTACACACAGAAGTCTAGAAGATTAATACTAAATTTTCAGAAATAAATAACACATTGAATAAGCAAAGGACTAGAACTGAATCAATGGAACACAGAATTAGTGAGATTGAAGGCAAAATAGCTCAATACTTCTTTCAAAAGGGATCATTCAGAAAAAAGATCATAACAAAATGAAGAAAGCCAAAGGATCATGTGGGTTGCTATCAAAAAGAATAACCTATGTGTAATTGGAATTCCAGAACATGAAGAGACAAATAAAACCACAGAGAAAATTGTCAAAGATTTGTTGGAAGAGAATTTCCCTGATATAATGAAAAATGAGAATATATCCATCCAGGAAGTCCTACAAACCCCAAACAGGATAGACTCCAAAAGAAAATGGCTAAGAATATCACCATCAAACTCACCAAAACCAAAGACAAAGAAAGAACCCTGGAAGCAGCATGAGAAAAAGGAAAAGTTACCTACAAGGGGCAATCAATAAGACTAAGTTTGAATTTCTCAACAGAAAGAAACTATTCATGTGAGAAGACAGTGGGATGGGATATATAAAACCCTGAAGGAAAAAAAGTTCCAACCAAGAATTGTATACCCAACAAAATTGTCCCTCAAATATGATGGTGAAATTAGGACATTTCCAGAGAAGCAGGAATTAAGGGAATTTGTTAAAACCAGACCAACCTTACAAGAGATGCTAAAGAGAGTCCTTTGGGCAGAGAACCAACAACAGCAAACAACAAGCGACCATTAACACACATGATGACATAACCCAGAAACCCACCCAGCTATGGAACTATCCAAATTCAATAAGCCTACAAGATCATAAGCAGGAAACCAGAGACATCAATTGATAAATGAGGACAACTACAAACCAAAAAGAGGGAAAAAACTGTGTAGTTACAGAACTTCTAAATGGTGAGGAAGTCAAGGGACTTGCAAGATAGAATGGAGTGTTCTAAACACAGGGAGAAAATGATAAATCACAGGGTAACCTCAAAGAAAAATGATAAAATTTCAAATCACAATAAAAAAGAGGACAAGCACAAATAGTTAGCAAATACTAAAACAACAGCAATGAAGAAAATGATAACATGATTCAAAACAAAATGAACCCAGCACAGAAAATCATATGCAACAAAGAAACTAAGAACATCACAAAAAAACACATCACAAAATGACAGCAACCAATTCATACTTGTCAATAATTATACTGAATGTCAAGGAATTAAATGAACCACTCAAGAGATGGAGAGTTGCAGATTGGATAAGAAAGCATAACCCATCAATATGCTGTGTACAATTGACACACCGTAGAGACAAGGGCAAAAACAGACTAAAAATCAAAGGTGGAAAAAAGATATATCAAGCAAATGGCAACCAATAAAGAGCAGGAGTTGCAATATTAATCTCTGATAAAATTGACCTTAAGACAAAAACCACCATAAAAGACAAAGAAGGATATTATATAATGATTAAAGGATAATTTGAACAAGAAGATATACCATAATAAATATCTATGGAGCCAATGAAAGAGCTCCAAAATACATAAATCAGACATTAACAGAATTGAAAAGAAAAGAAAAATAGATGACTCCACAATCTTAGTAGGAGACTTTAACACACAACTTTCAATGAAAGATAGCAAAACTGGAAAGAAACTCAACAAAGACACAGAAGAATCCACCATTTTGATCTTATAGACATCGACAGAGCACTTCACCCAACAACAGCACAATATAAATTTTTTTCCAGTGCACATATAACGTTCGCCAGGATAGACCATATGTTAGGCCACAAAGCAAGCCTTAATAAATTTAAAAACAGTGACATACTGCAAAGCATCTTCTCAGATCACAATGCTGTCGAATTTGAAATCAACAATAGGAAGACCAATGGAAAAAGAGGAGACACATGGAAACTGAACAACACTCTCCTTAAGAACAACTAGGTAATAGAAGAAATAAAAAATGAAATTAAAAAATTCCTTGAATCAAACGAGAATGAAAACACGACATATCAAAATCTTTGGGACACAGCAAAAGCAGTGATCAGAGGCCAATTTAATAGCAATAAATACACACATTAAAAAAGAAGAAAAAGCCAAAATCAACACCTTAAGCCAACATCTCCAGCAATTAGAAAAAGAACAGCAAGAAAAGCCTACAGTCACCAGAAGAAAAGAAATAGTAAAGATTTGAGCAGAAATCAATGGAACAGAAAATAGAAAGAGTATAGAAAAAAATCAACAAGACTAGAAGTTGTTTTTTTTTTAAAGATCAATAAAATTGACCTACCACTGTCAAATTTGCCAAAGGAAAAGAGGGAGAAAATACAAATAACATGAATAAGAAACAAATTGGTGACATCACAACAGAACCACATGAAATAAAAAAAGATAATATCAGGATACTATGAAGAACTGTACTCTAACAAATTTGAAAATTTAGACAAATTGGAGAGATTTCTAGAAACACACTAGTTACCTGAACTAACGCATAGTGAGGTGGAAAAACTCAACAGACCCATAACAAAAGAAGAAATTGAACAGGTCATAAAAAAAAAATTACCAACAAAGAAAAAGTCCTGGCCCAGATGGTTTCGCCAGAGAATTCTACCAAATGTTCAGAGAAGAACTGACATCAATCCTTCTCAAACTATTCCAGAACATAAAGAAGGATGGAATCCTCCCAAATTCATCTGATGAAGCAAGCATACCCTTGATACCAAAACCAGGCAAAGACATCACCAAAAAGGAAAACTACAGACCAATATCCCTTATGAATATAGATGCAAAAATCTTCAACAAAATCCTAGCCAATTGACTCCAACAACATATAAAAATTAATAATAATACATTATGACCAAGTGGGATTCATAGCAGATATGTAAGGATGGTTCAACATTAGAAAAACAATCAACATTATCCATATAAATAAAACAAAGGAAAAGAACCACATAATCATAGCAATCAATGCAGAAAAGGCATTTGATAAAAATCCAACACCTAGTCCTGATAAAAACTCTCAGAAAAATAGGAATAGAAGGGACATTCCTCAACATAATAAAGAGTACCTATGCAAAACCAACAGCCAACATTATTCTTAATGGAGAGAAACTGAAACCATTCCCCTTGCAAACAGGAACCAGACAAGGATGCCCTCTATCACCACTTCTATTCAACATTCCACTGGAAGTCCTAGCCAGGGCAATAAGGCAAGAAAGGGAAATCAAAGGCCTCCAAATTGGTAAGAAAGAAGTCAAACTATCCTATTTGCAGATGATATGATCCTATACATAGAAAACTCAAGATACTTGGTTAAAAAAAAAAAAAAAAGGAAAAGACTACTGGAACTAATTGAGGGATTTAGCATAGTGGCAGGCTACAAGATCAACATACAAAAATCAGTTGGATTCCTCTACACCAGCAAAGAGATTTCTGAAAAAGAAATAGGGAAATCAATACCATTTACAATAGCTACCAAAAGAAAATTAAATAGTTGGGAATAAACGTTACCAGGGACACAAAAGACCTGTACAAAGAAAACTATAAAAAACTACTTCAAAAAGACATAAAGAGATCTACATAAATGGAAGAACATATCATGCTCGTGGATAGGAAGATTGAACATTGTGAAACGTCAATTCTACCCAAAGCAATCTATACATTCAAAGCAATCCCAATTCAGATACCATCAACAACATTCTTTAAGGATATCAAAAAACCAATCACTAACTTTATATGGAAAGGAAAGAGACCTTGGATAAGCAAAGCAGTACTGAAGAAGAAGAACAAAGTAGGAGGTCTCATACTCCCGGATCTCAAAACCTACTATACAGCCACTGTAGCCAAAACTGCCTGGTATTGGTACGATGACAGGCACATAGACCAATGGAATAGAATTGCTGTTGTTGTTGCTGTTAGGTGCCATTGAATCATCTCCAACTCACAGAGACCCTATGCACAGCAGAACAAAACACTGCCCAGTCCTATGCCAGCCCCACAATCCTTGCTATACCTGAGCCTGTCATTGTAGCCTCTGTGTCAACCCATCTTGTTGAGGGCCTTCCCCTTCCTTGTTGACTCTACTTTACCAATCATGATATCCTTCTCCAGGGAATAGAACTGGGAACCCAGAAATAGATCCAGCAACCTATGATCAACTGATCTTTGACAATAGGCTGAAATCCATTAAATGAGGAAGAGATTGTATGTTTAACAAATAGCTGGTAAAACTGGATATCAATTTGCAGCAAAATGAAACAAGATCTGTACCTCAAACCATACACAAAAACTAACTCCAGGTGGATCATAGACTTAAATGTGAAAATAAAACTATAAATTCCTCAAGTAAAAAATAGGGACAAATTTAGGAGCTCTGGTAGCATAATGTCTAAGGCACTTGACCGCTAACCAGTGCTGGCAGTTCAAACCTACCAGCCACTCCTTGGAAGGAACATGGGGCAATCTACTATCTGTAATAATACTGCCTCAGAAACCCAAGGAGGGTTCGTTATGAGTCAGGTCCGACTCAATGGCACATAACAACAACAACAATATCTGGTATAAATAGACTATCAAGCATAACCCAAAATGCACAAACAGCAGAAGAGAAGCTAGATGATCAGGACATTCTAAAAATTAAATTTTTATGTGCTTCCAAAGACTTCTCCAAAAGAGTCAAAAGAGAACATACAGACTGGGGGAAAAAATCAGCAATAACATATCTGACAAAGAACTTATCTCTAAAATTTATAGAAAACTCCACCACCTCAACAACAAAAAGACAAATAATCCAATTTAAAAATGGGCAGAAGACATGAATAGATACTTCAACAAAGAGGATATTCAGGTGGCCAACAAACATATGAAGAAATGCTCATGATCATTAGCCATTAGAGATATGCAAATCAAAACAACTATGAGATTCCATTTTGTCCCAGCACTAGTAGCAAAGTTCAACAAGACAGAAAATAACAAATGCTGGCAAGGATGTGGAGCAATTGGGACTCTCATACACTACTGGTGGGACTGTCAAGTGATACAACCACTGTGGAAAGCAGTATGGCAATTCCTTAAAATGTTAGAATTAGAAATACTGTTTGATCCAGCAATCCCATTACGAGGTATATATCCTAAAGAAGTGAAAGTCAGGACAAGAACAGAAATATGCACACCCATGTTCATCACAGCACTATTTACAATAGCCAAAAGATAGAAACAACCTGGGTGCCCATCAACAAAAGAATGGATAACCAAACTATGGTACATACACACAATGGAATACTATGCAACTCTAAAGAATAACATAGAATCTGCAAAACACCACATAATGTAGATGAACTTGGAGTACATTATGCTGAGTGAAATAAGTCAATCACAGAAGGACAAATATTGTATTAATCAGCTATTGTAAAAACTCAAGGAAAGGTTTATATAAGGAAGGAAAAACTGTCTTTGTTGGTTACCAGGGGTGGAAGGAGAGGAGAGGGAACACTGCTAGATAGGTAGAGACAAGTATTGATTTGGGTGAAAGGAAGGGCAGTGTACCAAATATGAGTGATCAACACAGTGGCATTGAGGAAGAGGAAGACATAGAGAGATGCATGGGAGATACAGACAACAAAGATGAACCCTTTTGTACATCCAGTATTGCATTGTCAGTGAAGGCAAACATGGGTATATGGGTGGATAGATGGGTGAACAGGCTTAACAAGCAGGCATATCTAGACAGGGGGGAGTGTCCTCATGACCATGTATAAGGTTGGCAGACAAGGTTTCTACAAGAATATACAAGTATTTGTATATTCACCAAGAATGTCCAGGTATATAGTATAGCTCACAAAAGACAAGGTTGTCACTTCTTGGCCACTACCCAGAGGGAGCAAGAAGTGGGACCTGCAGGTTTGGGGCTATGGTCCCAAGGGACATCAAGCTCAATTGGCATAACATACTATACAAAAACATTGTTCCACATCCTACTCTGGCAAGTAATGACTGGAATCTCAAAAGCTTGCAAATGGCCATCTAGATGCAAGGATGGGTCTCTCCTCATCCAGAGTAAAGAAGAATGAAGAAAACCAAAAACACATGGAATCAATTAGTCCAAGGGACTGGTACACCATGCAATCCTCAGCCTATTAATGACTATGAGACCAGGAGAACAAGATGGAGCCCAATTACCACTGTCAACCACTCGGAGGGGAATCTATGTAGGAGTTCCTGTACAGAGTGGGAGAACAATGTGGAACAAAACTCGAAATCATTAAAAAAAAAAAGGACCAGTTTTGTTGGTCTGATAGAGCCTTGTGAAATCCCTGAGACTATGGCCCCTACCTGCCCTTCAGGTCTGGAATTGAACATACTGTGGCTTCTGGCCAAACAAAAGACAGGCATATGAGCTGAACATTTACATTAGGTAGATATACTCCTTGGAGAGATCAATCATGGGAGAATAGAAGGGCTGTGATGCACAGGGAGACAGCTCAGGGGGCAGGAGTGCATGGAGGGAAGGACACAGGGAAGAGGTAACTGTGGGGAGGAAGCTGGATGAGAGCTGTTGCATTTTGAGAAATTGCAGTCAATGTCATGAAACAAAGTGTATGTGAACTGCTATATGGGAAATGAATTTGCTCTGTAAACTTTCATCCAAATCATAATAATTTTTTTTTAAATAGATCGCTTGCATCCTATGTTCACCATGAATCACATAACTGATTACATTTCTTTCATTGCTTTGACTGCTAAGAAGCTCAAAATCAAACTTGTAGACCACTTCTCATAACTGAAGTAGCTCTCATGACAGAGTGTTTAAAGCATTCCGCTGCTAACCAAAAGAGTCAGCAGTTCAAACCCACCAGCTGCTTCGCAGGAGAAAAATGAGGCAATCTGCTTCCATGAAGATTTACAGCCCTGGAAACCTTATGGGGAAGTTGTACTCTGTTCCATAGGGTCACTAAGAGTTGAAATCAACTCACCAGTATGGGATTTGTTTGGCGTATAAGTTGCACCAAATAATTTTTGACTGGGAGACTACACAAATATATGGAATAGATAAATCTGATTGCAGCTGGCCTCTCCACCATTCTCTCTCACTGCTCCAGATAAATTGGCCTCCTTCCTTGAATAGAACAAGTTCCTTCCATTTCATAGCCACTAGGGTTTCTGTTCCTCTCCATAGAAGCCTACCTGGTTCTTTGACTACTTCAGGACTGGCCTAAGAAAGAGTGCCCCCAACTCAAAGAATGTAATCAGTGTCAGGAAATGGTATCTTTAGAAACTGTTGGATTGGTGTATGTTTTGCTGTGTATATTCTCAACAACAACAAAAAAAATTTTTTTTTAAATTATAATAAAGGAGCTGAATGATGAAATAAATAGAGTGTCCTTCCCCGATCAAATGTTTATTCTGCTAATCATGCCATTTCCTTCTCAGCTCTTATCATTATCTGAAATCATGTTTAATTATTGCCTACTTATATATCTACCTATCCCCAGAACAAAAGAATTTTAGCTTCATGAGGGCAGGAACCTTTCCTGTCTTGTTTACTGCTGAACCCCCAGAGCCGATGATAGTATCTGGCACAAAGTCAACTCTCAATACGTACGTGATGAATGAATGACTGAGTAACCAATTGATCAACCAATTGACAGGCATAATCCACTTCTTATTTTAAAATAACCTACAACTTGACATTCTTCCTGAAATAATTTACCAATAATAATCATTTTAAAAGAATGGGGAGGGAGGCATGTCCAGTCTCCTTTACTTGTTTAAATAGTTTAGTCAAAAGATGAGGACATTTTCCCCTTCTCTCATCTCATTAGATGATCTTGGCTCAAAGCAAAGAATACCAGAAAGATGTTTATTTGTGTTTTATTGACTATGCAAAGACATTCGATTGTGTGGATCATAACAAATTATGGATAACATTGAGAAGAGGGGGTATTACAGAGCACTTAATTGTGCTCCTGAGGAACTTGTACATAGACCAGGAGGCTATCACTGCATGGTTTAAAATCAAGAAGGGAGTGCATCATGGTTGTATCCTTTCACCATATTTATTCAATCTGTATTGTTGTTGTGTGATTATGTGTCGTTGAGTCAGACCTAATTCGTAGCAACCCCTCCTTTGGTTTCTGAGGCAGTATCACTACAGAAGAAGATTGCCCAACCTTCCTTCCAAGGAGTGGCTGGTAGGTTTGAACCACCACCCTTCTGGTTAGCAGTCAAATAATCCAAAAAGGTGGACTATATGAAGAAGAATGTGGCATCAGGATTGGAGGAAGATTCATTAACAACCTGCATTATGCAGATGACACAACTTTTCTCGCTGAAAGTGAGGATGACTTGAAACACTTACTTAAGAAGATTGAAGACCACAGTCTGCAGGATGGATTACACCTCAATATAAATAAAACAAAAAATTGGCACAAGCCATGGTATTTTTGATCGCTTCATATGCATGTGAGAGCTGAACAATGAAAAAGGAACACTGAAAAAGAATCGATGCTTTTCAGTTGTGGTGTTGGCGAAGAATGCTGAAAGTACCATTGACGGCTAAAAGAACTAACAAATCTGTCCTGAAGGAAGTGCAGCCAGAATGCTCCTTGGAAGCAAAAATGACCAGACTCCATCTCACTTTCTTTGGTCACATTGTAAGAAAGGACCATTCCCTGGAGAAAGATATCATGCTTGGCAAAGTGGAGGTACAACGAAAAAGGGGAAGGCCCTTAATGAGAAGGATTGACACAGTGGCTGCAATTATGACCTCAGATATAGCAAATATCATGGTGCTCGCACAGGACCAGGCAGTGTTTCGTTCTGCTGCACATGAGGTAGCTAAGTCAGAGATGACTCAATGGTACCTAACAAAAAGCAACAACATCTCATTAGACAAGCAGATGTCAGGGGTTTTCATGTTTATGTTGGACCTACTTGTCCCACACTTCTGTGGTAGCCAAATATCATATCCATTCAATTCTTCTTACAGAGAAACCAAAAGTGAAGTACGAGCAATCGTAATGCTTTCATAATGTGTGCTTGGCATTCATAGCAACCCTATTTTTTAAAAGGAAAATTTAATATCCCTTTTCTTCATTGAGATGATAGAAGTCAAGGCTTCCTGCTAATTCTGGCAATTATCTCTAGAAATTCTAATAGCCAAGAATGTTGGTGTCTATTTTTAATTTTATCTAAATTTCACATTAGATGTTGCCCTAACCCAGCTACATGCCAAATATTAAATGATTTGAGAATGTTTGTATTAAGATCAACAACCTCAAAAGAATCATTAAAAATGTGTTTAGTTAAAGGTTTATATATGGAAGGAAACTTTCTCTGTTGGTGACCAGAGATGGGAGGGGAAGGGAGGGAACACTACTGGATAGGTAAAGTATTAATTTGGGTGAAGAGAAGGGCAATGTACCAATAGCGAGTGATCAATATGGTAGCATTAAGGAAGAGGAAGACATAGAGAGATATATGGGAGGTACAGACAAAAAAGATGAAACCATTTGCATGTACATTACTGCATTGTCAGTGATGGCAAGCATTGATCTAGGGTGAATAGACAAATGGACAGGCTGAACGGTCAGATATGTCTGGGTAGGGGTGAGTGTGCCCATGACCATGAATAGGGTTGGCAGATGATGTTTCTACAAGTATATTTGTATACACTGTAAGAATGTCTGGGTGTATAATAGAGTTGACAAGGGAAGATGTTGTGGTGACTTCTTGACCACTGCCTGTTACTTGGAGGGAGCAAGTAGTTGGACCTGTGGGCTCAGAACCATGGTCACAGGGGACATCAAGCTCAATTGGCATTATATACTACACAAAAACATTGTTCTACATCCTATTTTGGTAACTAGTGACTTACTTGCAAGTGGCCATCTAGATGCAGCAATAAGTCTCTCCTTGTCCAGAGCAAAGAAGAATGAAGAAAAGCAAATACACATGGAAATAATTAGTTCAAGGGACTGGTAGACCATGTGATCCTCAGCCATGACACAAAAAGAACTACATGGTTGGTGCCCAGGCACTACTGTCAAGCACTGGGAGGGTGATCAGTGCAAGTGATCCTGGGGAGAGTGGAAGAACAATAGGGAACAAACCTCAAAATCATTAAAAAAAAAAAAAAAAAGATTTGCTGGTCTGATAGAGCTTGGTGAGACCCCTGAGACTATGGCCTCTAATTACCCTTCAGGTCTGGAATTGAACTCACTCCTGTGGCTTCTAGGAGCTCTGGTAGTGTAGTGCCTAAGGCACAGAAGGCAGTGGTTCAAATCCACCAGCCACTCCTCAGAAGGAAGGTTGGGCAAACTACTTCCGTAGTGGTACCCCTTGGAAACCAAAGGAGGGGTCGCTATGAGTTGGGTCTCACTCGGCACAAAACAACAATAACAACCTCCGGCTTCCAGCCAAACAACAGACAGGCATATGGGGTGAACATTTATATCAGGTAGATACACTCCTTGGAGTGATCAATGATGGGTGAACAGAAGGGCAGTGTTCGGATGGGAGTACATGGGAGGGAAAACAAACTCAATGAAGTTCAGTGGGATCCAAATCATAGAGACCCCTCCTTAGGTTTCTGAGGCGGTATCACTACAGAAGTAGATTGCCCAATCTTCCTTCCAAACAGTGGCTGGTGGATTGAATGGCCAGCCTTCTGGTTAACAGTCAAATGCCTTAGGCACTATGCCACCAGAGCTCCTAATTAGTAACAGTATTAGATAAATACTACTTTTATATCTTATGTGGTGATTGTTGTTAGTTGCCATCAAGAAAATTTTCAACTCACACCAACCCAATGTGACAGAGTAGAACTTCCCCATAGGGTTCTCTAGTCTGTAATCTTTAGAAAGGAACCCTGATGATGCAATGGTTTAAGCACTCAGCAGCTGACCAAAAGATTAGCAGTTCCAACACACCAAATGCTCTGTGGTAAAAAAAAAAAAAAAA
>NW_006921662.1:6481411-6519336 GCF_000298275.1 Orycteropus afer afer
AAAAAAAAAAAAAAAAAACCCTATGGGACAGTTCTACTCTGTCTTCATTAGACTTTTATGAGTCATATCAACTTGATGGCACACAACAATAATTTTTATGGAAGCATATCAACAGGGCTTTCTACCACGGAACTGCTAGATGGTTATGAACTGTCAAGCTTTTGGGTAGCAGCCAAGTGCACAACCAGCTTCCATGGCTGTCAAGATATCCAGGTCCTAATCTCTGGAATCTGTAAATGTTACCTTGGATAGCAACACAGATTTTGCTGATGCCATTAAGATAAGGATCTTGAGATAGGGAGATTATCCTGGATTGTCTGGGTATGTATTCCCTAGTGTCCTTGCAAGAAGGAGACAGAGGGAGAATTGGCACAGATGACAGTCATGTTATGGAAGGAGGGGGAAGCAGAGAAATGCAGAGTCAGGGAAGACACACCTCTTCTTCCCTGGCTTAGAAGACAGAGGAAGAAAACATCAATCAAGGAATGCAAAGACTGCAGTTCTAGAAGCTGCAAAAGGCAAGAAAACGGATTCTTCTTCTGAGCCTCCAGAGGGAGCACAGCCCTGCCCACATCTTGATTTCAGCCCATTGAAATTGATTTTGGACTTCTGACCTTCAGAATTATCAAATAAATGTGTGCTGATTTAAGTCACCAAGATTGCGGTAGCAATCTGTTGTAGTAGCTATAGGAAACTAACATGTAAGTATATGTGTGGAACAATCATATTTTAATAGTAAAATTGGTTTTAAATTTTATTTTGTTGTTGAAAATATACACAGCAAAATATATACCAATCCAACTGTACAATTCAGTGCCATTGACATTAATTATATTCTTCAAGTTGTGCAAGCCTTCTCACCCTCCCTTTTTGGGTTGTTCCCCCCCCCCCACTATCCCTGCACCATCAAATCTAATCATTCTTTCACATTGCTGTTGTCACTTCAATCCCATAGAAAGTTCATAAAAGAGCATAATGTGCAAGGCAGATATCATTTTACTTAAACTAGTAAACTAAACTATTGTTTGGCTTTAAGAAGAGTTCAGGGGTTATTGTTGGTTTAAGGTTTAAAGATGAACTCAGGACAACTGTTTCAAGGGTTCATCTAGCCTCCATGGCTCTAGAAAGTCTAGAGTCCATGATAATTTTAAGTTCTGCTCTGTACCTTCCCCTTCTGATCAGGATTCTTCTGCAGAATCTTTGATCAAAATATTTAGGAATGGTAGCTGGGCATCATCCAATCTTTCTGGTCCCAATGATAAAGGAGGCAGTTGTTCATGGAGGCAATTATCCACACATTCCGTATCTTCCTCCTATTACTGACTCTCCTTCTTCCTCTGTTGTTCCAAGCAAATACAGACCAATTATCACATCTTAGATGGCCTTTCACAAGTTTTTTTTTTTTCCTTCCTTGATTCTTTAATGCATTTTATTGAAATATAATTTATGTACAGTGAAATACACAAAACTAAAGTGACATGAGTCAATGCTTTTTTTTTTCTTTTTTGCAGTGTTCCCTCCCCTCCCTTCCCACCCCTGGCAACCAACAAAGAAAGTTTCTCTCCATATATAAACCTTTCCTTGACCCTCCACAACAATGAACTAATACTTTATTTGTCCTTCTGTGATTGACTTATTTGACTCAGCAGAATGTCCTCCAAATTCATCCATATTATGAGGTGTTTTGCAGACTCTACATTATTCTTTAGTGCTGCACAGCATTCCACAATGTATATGTACCATAGTTTGCTCATCCACTCTTCCACT
Source organism: Orycteropus afer afer (assembly GCF_000298275.1). Taxonomy (NCBI): domain Eukaryota; kingdom Metazoa; phylum Chordata; class Mammalia; order Tubulidentata; family Orycteropodidae; genus Orycteropus; species Orycteropus afer. The sequence goes on from NW_006921662.1 coordinate 6,483,179, forward strand.
GATGGGCACATAGATTGTTTCCATCTTTTTGCTACTGTAAATAGTGTAAATAGTGCTGTGATGAACATGAGTGTGCATGTATCTGTTCCTACCCTGGTTCTCACCTCTCTAGGATATATATCTAGTAATGGAATGGCTGGGTCAAATGGTATCTCCAATTCAATCCAATCCAGCAGAGCAAGACTCAAGGACAGCAAATGTGAAGATGGTGCAGGACCAGGCAGTGTTTCGTGCTGTTGTACCCAGAGTCGCTATGAGTCAGAGTCAACTCAACAGCACCTAACAACAACAGAGAATAATACAAACATCAAGTGCTACAAATGTCCAGAGGAGGGAGGTTCATTTCAGTAATGATTTCTGGACCAAATTGGACTTGATATGGTTCATAAATGAAGAACAGGTGGCAAATGACCATCCAACTGGGGGAAAAGATTTATAAGAGGGCAATGGTACCTGCAAAGCCTAAGAAATCTAAATGCAATTGGCATACTCAACAAGAGCTCAATTCTGCAGACTAGGGGAACAGACAGGAACACAGGTGTGTAGGTTAAACTGGAAAGGCAAGTGCATAATTGTGATAAACATAAGCACCAAGTTTCTTCTCCTCAAATCCATCCTTCAGGGACTATAAAATGGATGTAGCATCAGACATCATTTACCTTCAAGGGAAGAAGAGAGATTTGATCCCTATGAGGTATAGGTCAGACATACCTCCACTCTCCAGACTTTTTACCAATTCTGACACAAGCCATCCTTCCAACAGCACTACTTCTCTGCTGTGTTCAATAATTTGTTGCAATCACCAAACAGAGCTCAAGACCATACTCACAATTATGATGTTTAATGAAGTAACATTTCAGGATCAGGACCAAGTTGGAAGTAATAGAAACAACTCAGGAGACAAGATACAGTTTGTCACTCAGGACAGCTTCTAGCTTCTCAGCTTCTTCTCCATAGTGCCCACAGGCAGGCAGGCCTCACTCTTGCCCCCACTCCCAGCCTTGGCCTCAGCTTGGGCTTGGCCACTGCCCTGCTTGAGCAAGTATTACAAAGCTCTTTAGCTGTACTGATAAGTGTTTGGAGGCACCCCACTCCACTAGGAAGCCTCCTGCTGGAAGGTGCTCAGCTCTTTTGCTCTGTGGGTTGGCAAGCCCACTGTAACCACCTCACTCCATGGGCCAGGAAGCACACCATGCTGTCTCATTCCAGTATCCTGGTCTGCTGCCAACATTCCCCTGCCACTGGACTCTGCCATGCTTTGCTAATGCTTCTTGCCGTCTCATGCCATCTTCAGTGTTACAGTTCTCTCTGTCTCCTGGGTCTAGGAGGTTCTCAGTGCAAGAACCCTAGGTCCAAAGGATGCACTCTGCTCCTGGCTCTTCTTATTGGTAGTGAGGTCCCTCCTCAACCTTTCAGATCGGCTCCTTTTAAGCCTAGTGGGATGGCAAAACAGACTAATCCCCTTGGTGGGCCACTGGCATCTTATTTACATAGTTCTATACCTGCAAGGGAAGGCTGGCGGTTCAAACCCACCAGCCACTCCTCGAAAGGAAGGTTGGGCAATCCTACTTCCGTAGTGATACTGCCTCGGAAACCCAAGGAGGGGTCGCTATGAGTCGGGGCCAACTCGACGGCAAAAAACAACAACAACAAACATACCTGCAAGGATTCTATGCATCTTATTTGTATTAGCACACCACCCGATGCCCATGAGGGTTCCACATGCCTTGTGTTTTCATCCTCTAGTGTCCCTCTAACAGAGAAACACCACAAATGGGAGATTTTAAACAAACAGGGATTTATTTTCCTACAGTTTAGGAGGCTAGAGTCTGAGTTCAAAGTGCCAGCTCAAGGGGCAGGGTAAAAGCCCCTCAACCTTGGGCTTCATTCAGCTCTGCTTCTTGCTCCTAGCCAGATGGAATTGGAGGCATCTCTTCACTCAGGCAGCTGCTGACTGCTGAGTCTGACAAATCCAGGGTCAACAAGTAAAATGGCACAGTCCCAAAATTATCAAGCAACATGGCAGGCCACTGATTCAAATCCATTAGCAGTCCCAAGAGCAGCAACAACATGGCAGGTTGCTGAACTCAGCTACATACAGGATCCAAGCATGTGAAAACCGTGAGACCTTTCTCAAAGCTTCTCCTTATAAACTGGAAGAAGACCACATCCCTAAGGCAGCTACTCAGCTGCTCACTGCAAATTCCACCATGGAGTTGATTACCAGTTTCATCATAGCAAATAACTACATCCAGCTGCCCAGCCACTCAAAATCAGGCCCAACCAAGTTGACAAATAAGCTTAACTAACACACCTTATTTGCATAGTCTCACCCAATAATTTTGTGGGAGTTATAAGACCGTGGCTAGAAGGGTCATATAAAAGCAATTCACTGCACCCCAGGAACCACCAAATAGGAAGGAAAGCATACAAAGATGTGATTGGGAAGATTATTATGGGAGCTGAGTGACAAGTAGACTAGTAAGAAGAGAACTGAAGGCAGGAATACTGGCTGGGGAGACAATGCAATAACCCAACTTTGAATTCTAAGATCTAGACTAGGTAGGTGTAGTGATGATGAAAAGGAGCCAATATGAGCAGCATTGAAAAGAAGGGAGTAAAAATCAAACAAAATTCTACTTTTTTTAGGATCCTATCATTTGGCACCTCCCCCTCTGCCTGCTAGTGTCATGCTTGAGGTTACATAATGGCCTGACCTTTTGTCTGAGCCCTGACTGGATTCTCGTCTAGAGAAACATACTGAGTCCTATTTATATTTCTTATCAGGATGTCAGAACTTGAGGGATGGCTCTTATAGCCATAGCCCTCCCCAGAGGCCAGTAAGTCTACATAGTTCTTACCTACACTGAACTTGATTGGACTTTGTGTTCCTTTGGCTTAGCCACGAAAATACCTTTTCTGTGAGAAAAACTTTTGAGCATGAAGGAATTCTATAATCTTTCATTTTCTTAGGACTATAAATATAGTAAAGATATTAAAATAATATCCATTGAAATCTGGGTATCTCATATGTCTTTGAGTATTCAGTCATAGCTTCCAAGGTAATTCTATTGATCCTTCTTGTGGTGTAGTAAATTACATAGTGTGGCTTTTCTAGCCATAAGTCTTTGTAAACTCCATGGTGGAATTTGCCATGAGCAACAGAGTAGCTCCTCATTATTAAAGGTATCTACCTGGGATATATCTGTTGAGTGTAGCACCAAGTAATTTTCTGGGAAGTTTGCTCTGTCTCAGGTGTATAGAATTCTGATGTTGGGATTGGTTAGTTTGGCCACTCTGCCAGGCTCAAAAAGGAGCCCTCCTAGAGGCAGAGGGAGTCTCTCTGACTGCTGGCTGAGAAAGATGTGCTCCTGAGAGAAACACACTCCTGAGAGACATGCCCTGTTAAGAGAGAGACACGTGCTGCTGAGAGAGAGACACGCACTGCTGGGAAAGAGATTGAGAGGGACTGTTGGCTGAGAGACAGAGAGCTGAGAGAGACTGAGCATTCATCTTGAACTTAAATTGTAGCCTGGTGCTTCCCTGATAAACCCCATAATCTGTGAGTTCTATGTGATTGTTAAAGCCATCCATTTGGGTTATTGCTGTTGGAGCAGCACAGGTGGGATATATCTTGAATCCTGTCTTACTGAAGGGTAAAACTCAAATCATCATCCTTAGCTTCCTTGAGGGTAAACCTACGAATCTCCTGGGAAAGTTTGCCCTCCTCTTGCTCCACTTCTGTGCTTTGGCTCATTCTCATCTCACCCCTGGATTTGGGACAGCAGCTGTCATCTGATCTGCTGATCGAGGTTTGTCAAACCCTGAGAATTGGGAGGATCCTCCAGACATACTCACAGACCTGGGACTTGCCAGCCTGCCAGCTCCCACCACTATTATGTGAGACAGTCCATTGTGAGTTCTGTGTGGGCACTGCAGCGAATTATTGAACCCAGCAGAGAGGTGGTGGGTGCTGTGGGAGGAACAGTTGGTGTCAAGGTTGATGAAAGGGCTGGAGGGAGGTGGCATGTCTGGCCTTGCAGGAACAGGCCTTGGGCTACTGAAGGCAATTCTGTCTTCCTCTTGTGCGGTTAGAGGAGGTCAGAAGATGGTACCTTGCTGCTCCTTTGGCACTTCTCCATCTGATCCCACTCAACCTTGGTCACTGTCATCACTGATTCTAACAAACCAGCACTGGCCAAAATCTCCTTTTACTTCGGGGGAAAAAAAAGGAAAAGAAGAAATATTAATTTTTGCATCATCAACATTGAATGTTTGTTCCCAAGATGAGAGCACTAAATTCATTGGCAATTTTCCCATTTATTACATGGATTTACAATCTGGAAGGAGTCCCTGGGTGGCACAAATAAGTGCTGCACTACTAGCTGAAAAGTTAATGGTTCAAACCCACCCAGTGGCACCTCTAGAGACAGTCCCAGCAATACACTTCTGAAAGGTCACAGCCTTGCAAACCTTGTGGAGCAGTTCTACTCTGTACATGTGTGGTCACTATGAGTCAGAATCAACTACACTTAATGACAACAACAACTCAATCTGGGAGAGCTGGAATTAACTCTCTCCTCCTTTGTTTCCCTTGTACTACAGTAAAGCCTGCAAAATCCAGAAACTGTGTAAGGCTGTAACCAGTCAGAGGATAAACACTCAAATATTGTCCACTAAAATGAGCCATAGATAAGTGGTAAGACTGCACCCTGTCAAAGTTGAAAAACTTGCAAGACCCAGAAAAACAAGGCAGTTCCATGGAGTTCTGGCTCTCTGGTGTTTCACTATAATTTACCCACTCAAGGTTTAGGCTTCTTGCTGTGAGCTGATGATGCCTGTATCTCCTATCAATATATTTCATTTACTTTATAGTAATTAGGTCAGAAAAAACATGATTTGATGACAAGTAAATTTTTTAATGACTATCGTTTTATGCTTGGTTTGGAGACAAAATGCACATTTCCAAAACCAAAACCGAACCCACTGCCATCAAGTCAATTCCAACTCATAGAGACACCCATTGGGTTTCCAAGGTAAATCTTTATGGAAGTAGATTGCCTCATCTTTCTCCTGTGGAGCAGCTGGTAGATTTGAACCACTGACCTTCTGGTTAGCAACAAAATGACTAACCCACTACACCACCAGAGCACCTTAAAAATATACATTAAATATAATTAATAAATTTAGCCACATCTAATATAGATACTGCCTCAGAAACCCAAGGAGGGGTTGCTATGAGTCAGGTCCGACTCGACAGCACATAACAACAACAACAACAACACAATATAGATTAAACTCCGCCTTTAGGATTAGATTTTTGGAATGCTTACATTCTGCACTAAAAACTATTTTTATGATTTGCATGTTGTATTTCTAAGTGACAAGATATAAAAGAAGGTATCATTTTACTATTTGCAAGCACTTTCACATTGCCTATAGGGATAGTTTTAATTCTCTATAAAGAGTTAAATTTGATGTAATCTTCATTATATTTTCCTTTCTTACCCTAGCTTTTGGGTAACTAGATGCATCTTGATGTGTATGTTAGAATTCAGATCAGATTAATGCAATTTACAGATTTGATGAAGAGGCATCTTGAGGTAAATTGGCAGAATTGCTATAATTTCTGCACTTCCTATTAACTTATTTTACCCAAATCCAATGCTCCTATGCTTCCATCCTTTAATACATGGTCCATTGTGGATATGAACTAAGCAGTAGGTGATGACACACAGAAATGTGCAAACTGGTGCAGTCGAACTCTGGGGTGACCAGTCAGCAATGAGCACATCAGCTCATCTCCAACATGATGTCCTCGCAGAACTCATCCTTGAAAGCTGCTACTCTCACTGTTTCATTTCAAAGGGGAAATTAAAAAAAAAAAAAAAATGTTTTCTTTATTGATACTGTAAAAATAGATGTTTATAGTGGATGTATCAGACATCTCTAAAGTTGTCAACTACCAAGATCATCTTTGGGAATTCCTCACCACAAGTGAAAAATGCCATTCTCTCCCACCACCAGTTGCTGTCAAGTTGAACCCAATTCCTGGCAACCCCACCTGGGTCAAAGTAGAACTGAGATCCATAGGGTTTTTTTGGAAGTGGATCACCAGGGTTTCTTCCAAGGCACCTCTGAGGGGACACAACCTCTAACCTTTTCATTACTAACTGAGCCCATTAACTGCTTGCACTACCCAGGGACTCCCAGAACTATGTACCATAATTGACCTAACCAGATCCATGGAAGGTGCTCTAGTGGAATAGTGACTAAAGCATTTGGCTCCTAACCAAAAGTTTGGCAGTTTGAACCCACCAGCTACTTTGTGGGAAAGAGATGAGGCAGACTAGTATCATAAAGATTTGCAGCTTTGGTAAACCTACAGAGCAGTTCTACTCTGCCCTAAAGGATCACTGTGAGTTGGGATCAACTCAGTGGCAGTAGGTTTTTGGTTGGGATTCATGAGGTCTTTTCCAACACTAATGTTGCATGATCATATGATGCTAAAGATCACTTGAAACACTAGTAGCTAAATTCAATATTTAATCCTAGAGATTCTGTCTCTATATCCCATTATTGATTGCATTGATCACATGATTTTCTTCTTCTAAGTAAAGACCTAACTGTTGGAAAAGGCTCTATTCCCTTAACTAAACTATTCAATGTCACCATTGTGTCCTTACAAATAAAAATGACAGAAATAATAATGCCCTCAATATAGAATTTTCAGGCAACCTAGCAATAACTCCACATTCCTCAGGCATCTGTAAGACAACAGGTTGGTGATGACTTATCTAAAAAATGGATGGACAGCAAACACTTCAGACAATCCTCCATAAATATTATTTCTCTCTGCAGAGCTTTTGGAAGGTATTAGTGGCAATGAATTTGAGATTTTATTTCTTGATAAGAACCTGGAAAGCAACTACTCTAAGTAGTCAGTTAAAAGCAAAAACAGTGATTAGATGAGGATAGGATTCTTTGGATGTACAGATGCTAAACAGGTAAAAAACATTGTGGAAATCAATATAAAGCATACCCTTCTTTCCTTTCTTAGTCATCACAGTAAGTTTTTCTACCATTGAATTTTGCTAATCAGCTAAAAAAGACACTCATACATAACCTACTCTGAGGTATGACATGCAGCTCAAATGCTACTTTTAAAATTAAATGCCTGTGCACTGACATATAAACTGAAGTTCTAAACATTGTTAAACAGTAACAGAGGGAATTTTACAAGATTCAACGTTTGGGTTCTAAGCCAATCATATTATAAGGGCAACTAATTAGGTTCTTTCTTTCTGTCTTTGTGCCACTGGTTACACTCCTGCAGTGTAGCATCCCCCCCACCCCCACTCTGTGGCGATCCTTTACCTGTGTCCTTCTTGCCTATGCTTTTGTACCTCTCTCTACTTCTCCCCATGCAAATGGTTCTTGGGTGCAAGTGTTCAGCTTGAAGGACTGTCTATTGCATTGCTGAGAGTTAAGCCATGGGAATGAGATCAATTCCAGGCCTGAAGGGTGACTCAGGGCCATAGTCTCAAATCCAGGGGTTTCACCAGTTTCAATGAGACCAGTAAACCCAGTCTTTTTTATGATTTTGAGTTTTGTCCCACAGTATTCTCTCACTCTATACAGGATCTCCAATTCTGATCCCTTTCTGAGTATTTGGTGTTGGTAGCAGGGCACCATCTACTTCTTCTGGTCTCAGGGTCATACAGGTTGAGGTTCTCCATTGTCCATTAGGCCTTTGGACTAAGCATTTCCATCAATATTTGACTTTCTTCACTTTTTTTTTGTTTGTTTGTTCTGGATGAGAAGAGACCAAGAGTTGCTACTTAGATGGCCATTCACTAATTTTTAAGACCCCAGTCACTACTCACTGAAGTAAGATGTAAAACAATATTTTTGCATGCCATGTTGTGCCAATTGAGCTTGATGTACCTGATGACAATGGTCCCTAGCCCACAAGTCCACCAACCTATTCCTCAAGGTGCTTATTTGTGGCTAAGAAGTCATCCTAACTTCACCTTTGTTTATTTAAACTGCCTGTGGACAGTCCTCACAACTGGACCAATAAGCAACATCACAATAAATGGAGAAAAGATTGAAGTTGTCAAGGATTTCATTCTACTTGGATCCACAATCAACACCCATGAAAGCACAGTCAAGAAATGTAAAAGACCTCTTTAAAGTGTTGAAGGGCAAAGGTGTCACTTTGAAGACTAAGGTGAGCTTAACCCAAGCCACGGTATTTTCCATCACTTCATATGCATGCCAGATAATGAATAAGGAAGACCAAAGAAGAGCTGATGCCTTTGAATTGTAGTGTGGTGAAGAATACTGAAAATATCATAGCTTGCAGGAAGAACAAACAAATTTTTTCTGGTGGAAGTGCAGCCAGAATGCTCCTTGGAAGTGAGAATGCCCAGACTTCATCTCATCGACTTTGATCATGTTCTTAGAAGTGACCAGTCCCTGAAGAAGGATATCATGTGTGGTAAAGTAGAGGGGCAGTGAAAAAGAGGAAGACCCTCAACAAGATGGATTGACATAGTGACTGCAAAGATAGGCTCAAGCATAGTGCAGATTGTGAGGATGGCACACGACCAGGCAGTGTTTCACTCCCTTGTACATAGGGTTGCTATGAGTTGGAGCTGATTCAATGGCACGTAACAACAACAATGAACATTTTTATAGGACATACCTATCCATATGTAAGTATATCATCTCCCAAAACTATGTATGGTTGTGGGTATATTCCCATTCTGTCTACAACAGTATTTGCTTTTATTGTCTGCACCTCTTGTGCACGTCTCCGTGTTCTCCTTGTCCTCTGTGACACTGTGCTAGTCACACCCTTTTGTCATACTGGTTTTCCCTTCACTTATATCAAACCTGTCACTTAATTATCCATCTATTTTCTATTCTTCTCTCTCCCCTCCTATCCCTGGTAAACAACAAAGAAAATCTCCTTCCCTGGGTAAACTTTTCCTTGACTTATTACAATAATAGACTCACATGATATTTGTCCTTCTGGGTTTTGTTTTGTTTGTTTGTTTGTTTTTAATTATTCTTTTGGCAGGTGTGGTAGTTAAGTTTGTATGTCAACTTGGCTGGGCCTGGTTGAGTGGCTGGGCAACTGGATATAGTTAATCCCCATGGTTAGATTGGTAATTAACTTTATGGTGGAATCTATTGGAGTAGCTGAGTAGCTGCTTTAGGGATGTGGTCTGCTTCCTGTACATAAGAAACACCTTTGGAAAAGGTCTCTAGGCTTTTGGCACACTTGAACCCTGCATGTAGCCAAGTTATTATTCAACAGTCTGCCATGCCCTGCCAATCTTGGGACATCTTCTGGACTCGAATTAGCAGCCTGCCATGTGGTTTGGTAATATCGGGACTGTGCCTTTTTACTTGTCAACCTTGGGCTTGTCAGCCTCAGCAGCCAGCAGCTGTCTGAGTGAAGAAAAGCCTCTAGTTCCAATGGGCTGGGAGCAGGAGGCAGAGCTGAAGCCCAAGGTTGAGGGGCTTTCACCCAGCCCGTAGAACCTGGCATTTTGAACTTGGACTTAAAGCCTCCAAAACTGTAAGAGAATAAACTCCTGTTTGTTAAAGCCATCCCATTTGTGATATATTCCTGTCAGAGCAGTGCTAGGTAACCAGAACAGCAGGAAAGAAAACTAATTTTTGAAGATGGCAGTCTGCATAGAGATTATTTCAATCAATCCAGTTGAAATAGTAGAGTTCATTAAAATCAATAGATGAGTTCTAATTAACACACTAAGCAGTTGTTAAAGGAGATCTGGTGGCACAGTGCCTAAGGCATTTGACAGCTGACCAGAGGGTTGGTGGTTCAAATTCATCAGCTACTCAGTGGGAGGAAGACAGGGCAATCTACTTCCATAAAGATCATAAAGATTTACCACCTTGGAAACCCAGTGGGGGTCACTATGATTCAGAATCAACTTGATGGCAGTGTTTTGTTTTTGTTTTTGTTTTTGTTTTTTTGGAAGTAGTTGTTACAGATTGAATTGTGTCCTGTTAAAATCATAACCCCGTAGCTATAAATATGACCATGTTTGGATATAGAGGTTTTCTTTTGTTATGCTAATGAGGTCATCTCAGAGTACATTAGGTCCAAAACCTAATCACTTCTGAGTTATAAAAAGAGCAGAATAAAAACAGAGACACATGCAGGTGGAAGGTGCCATATGAAGACAGACACATATGACAGATGTACCTACAAGTCCAGGAACTTCAAGGATTGACAGCTACTGGAAGTTGAAATAAAGAAGGACCTTACCCTACAGCCACCTGAATTCAGACTTCTAACTTCCAGAGGTATGAGAAAATAAATGTGTATTCTTTAAAGCCAGCACTTGTGATATTTGTGTTACAGTGGCACTAGGTAACTAATAGAGCAGTTTTTATGTACTTGCTACCGTGCCAGGAGCTAACTCACACTCACTTCTGTGATAGACCCAATGATGCTAAATAAGATGTAGAACAATTAGCAATGATGCAGGAAGGCAACAAGCACTTCACTTGTAAAAGACATGTAGGTCTATGGTTAGCTCCTGGCTTTATGCAAACCAAGCCTCCCAAATCCATTCACATTCTCCAATTATGAATTAGTCAACTCAGACCTCAATAAAACAGTACCAGTGACTTACAGGTAAAAACTTTCATCATCATCATCATCATCATCGTACAAAAGACCACTACATAGCCTGTACTTCACCAGCCCTGCTTCAACTTCCCTTTAAAGAAAGATTTCTCCTTAGTGTTTCTTTTTCTTTTTCTCTTAATTTGCACTAGTATTTCAAAAGAGAAAAAAGAAAGAGTAATTCATCTCTGAAGAAATGAAATCTCAGTTAAGCCAGCAACCAACAACCACACAAATGTCTCTAAACTCCAGAATCAATTCTGTGATTAGGCAAAGAGCTCTGCACCCACATTGATTTTAACATATGAATCTAAATACAGCTAATCTTCACCTAAATATAATAGGTCTAACATTGATTTTTCCCCTCAGTCATATAAAAAATTAGCTGTCTAATATGATGGTAAAGAAATATTTGAAGGTAAACTATGATAAATTAAAGATGCATATTATAATCTCTAGAGCAACCACTATAATACACACACCCACATGCACAAAGGTATAAGTAAAATGTTAATGTTATGTGCCATCGAGTCGTACCCAATTCATAGTGATCCTTCCTTGGGTTAACAAGGCAGTTATCACTACAGAAGTAGATTGCTCAACCTTAATAGAGGAGGTAAAATTGAATGTAAAAAATACTCAATTTACCAAAAGAAGATCAAAAAGGAGGGAGAGAAGAACAAAGAATAGTTGGAACAAACACAAAACCAGTATCAAGATGGTAGACTTAAATCCAAACATATTAAATGCTCCAATTAAAGCGATGGCAGAAAATTGTGAGAAATGTATCAGTAACAATGACATTTTCTGCCCTTTAACATCTTTGTGATTTAAAATAGATCTTTGTTAGTGTATGTTAATGTGTGTTTGTCTCAGTTTCTCACGTGTTATGTGGTAGTTGGCACCATGTAGAAGGACAATTCCACTGGCCATCAAAGGCCCCCCGTAGAGAGTAACATGGCATATGTCCCCGTTCTGAGGCTGCCGCCATCAGTAGAAATATCGTTTATTTAACTGATGGCTGCTGCCTTCACTGAAGTGCTAGGTCCTCAGAATGATGTGGAAGAGACATTAGCAAATGCATATTGTGATAGTTAAGGTTGTGTGTCATCTTGGCTGGGCCTAGTAGAGTGGCTGGGCAGCTGGTGGTAGTTATTCCCCATGATGAGATTGGCAATCAGCGCCATGGTGGGATCTACCACAAGCAACTGAGTAGATATTTTAGGGATGTGGTCTGCTTCCTGTATATAAGAAGCAGCTTTGGGAATGGTCTCCAGCTTACAGCACATGATTTGCATGTTAAAATCAATGTGAGTACAGAGCTCTTTGTCTAATCACAGAATTGCTTATGGAGTTCACAGACATTTGTGTGGTTGTTGGTTGCTGGCTTAACTGAGATTTCATTTCTTCAGAGATAAATTACTTTTCCCTTTTTCTCTTTTGAAATACTAGTGCAAATTAAGAGAAAAAGAAAACCCTGCATGTAGCCTTGTGGTTGTTCAGCAGTCTGCCATGCTCTGCCAACCTTGGGACTTTGAAGGGACTTCAATTAATGGCCTGCCGTGTGGTTTAGTAACATCGGGACTGAGCCTTTTTCCTGTCAACTTTGGGCTTGTCAGCCTCAGCAGCCAGCAGCTGTCTGAGTAAAGAAAAGCCTCTAGCTTCAGTGGGCCGGGAGCAAGAGGCAGACCTGAAGCCCTATGTTGAGGGGCTTTCACCCAGCCCCTAGAGCTGGCACTTTGGACTCAGACTTAAAGCCCTCCAAGCAGTAAGAGAATAAATTCCTGTTTGTTCAAGCATCCTGTTTGTGGTACCAAAAACATGTTACGCTATATACTCTTTTTGATCCTCAATACTAACTGTTCTTATAAGTTTTAAATGGCTAATTCATATGTCAAATAAATAAGATTAAATAAAGATTAAGATATTAGTCACACACACCCACATATACCAATAAATCTGAATTAATAAGAAAGTTGATGTGATGTCTAGAAATATATGGCTAGAGATATTTAAAAAAAAGTTGCTGGATCTTAGGAACACAATAGTATATCAACTTTTTATAGCAAAGAAGACTGAATCCCTATGATAAATAATTTGCAGTCCCACACAGGCAGGAGTCTTTAAGAATTTCAGCTTTAATAATGAGTTTAATTACAAAGCCAATGAGTTATGATCAACATTTCCAGCTTCCACCATCCCACTTCCCAACACTGCGGCACTGCAACTGCATACACAAGTAACTACACTCGCCTCTTCCTCTTGCTCTGAAGAAGCAAAAGAGGTCAAAAACTGATTGCCCAATTAAGGCTCTCAAATAACTAACACTTCTCAAAGAGGGTGCTTTTAGCTCCAGAAGTTTTAGCTGACAAGTAACTTAACCCTGAGGTGTATGAGACCCTTTATTAATCAGTCAGCAATACTGAAATGGACTTCCTTCTTAAGGTTGTGCCAATTCAACAACATTTGTAGTGCCACACTGTGCAATCAACTAGTAGTACCTCATCTTGGAAAAGAAATAGGATTTTAGAGTTATAATTTCAGCACCAAGATGCTCCTTCACTTCTTCCACCTCCCTGGGTTAACCCTGTGATCCACACGTCTGGATTGTCACAGTAGACTCCAAGCAAGTCACCTTGCTTCCATCTCTGCTTCTTTACAATTCTTAACTGTCCCAGAGTCTCTAAAAATGGTAAGTCAGTTCATGTCACTGCTCTGCTCGAAACCCTGCGGGGGCTCTGCAAGTCACTCACAGTCCTTATGAGGTCTAGAAAGACCAATGGCGCCTAAGAGTCCTTTCCCCACCAGTGCTCTGACCTTACACTCTACTACTCTTTGCCCATCACTCATTCCACTCCAGTTCTGCTGGCTCCTTGAATACACCTGTCATACCCCCACCTCCGGATCTTTGCAAAGGCCCTTCCCTCTGCCTGGAATGCTCTTCCCCAAGATATTCACATGGTTTACTCCCTCACCACTTCAAGGTTTTGCTCAAATGTCTCCTTATCAGAGACCTACACTGATCACCTTTTTAAAATTACAAGCCAGCCTCTCACTCAAGAACCCCCTGCTCCTTCTTACCCTGAACTATTTTTTTTCCACATCCATTCTGATGCCAAGAATGATAATTTCTACATTATTATATAATTTCTTATAAATTATTAAAGTATTTATAAACTTTTTATAAAGTAAATTATAAATAATTTACTTCTTGTTTTGTATTGTTTTCTGTGTCTCCTCACTAGTTTGTTAAGATCCACAGAACAAATATTTTGTATGTTTTGTTTCTAGTGTCCAACACATGGCTGAAACTCAATAAATACACCTTAAGTGCTGACTGAATAAACCAGGTATATATTTGTCTGAAGTCAGGCAAGAAAATCCCTAAGTGCTGTGAGAAGGAATCTAGGCTTGATCCTGAGGGCAAGAGCAAGTGATGAAAATGGTTATAAAATAGCAGTAGTAACATTAGAACCTATTTAACTTCTGGGGGAGATAATGAGAAGAAAGAGAAGCTAGGCTTATTCCTATGAGGTTGCACATAACTCCACTCTTCAACTTTTTTCACCAATTCTGACACCAGTTGTCCCTTCCACAGCACTCTCTATTTCTCTCCCGGGTTCAGTAATCCATTGTAACGGCCACACAGAACTCAGTAGTTAATTAAGGAAATAACAGAGTACAACTCAGTATAAGAATCAACAGGGTTTAACTTGGGATCAGGATCAGGATCAGGAAGAATGTAGGCAATCTGGAAGGGCTCCCCAAAATGGAGGTTACTTCCCTCCCTTCTTCAGTGCAGGACAGCTCTCTCAGCTCCACTTGGCCTTGCAAGCAACCAGGACCTTCTCTCTGCTGTGTATGCCCCCTCTCAGCTCCCTAAGGACAGGCTATTCTCAGCCCTCTGAGAACAGGCTACTCTCAACCCCACCTCAGGAACGGCTTCTCTGCCTTTGGCTGCCCTGTCGTTGCCTTCTCCACTGCTAACTGACCCAGCTCATAGCCAGCTTACCAATTTCATTCAGCTCTTTTAGCTGCATTCCTAGCAGCGGGTTTCTACCTTCACTACCAACTCTGCTACAGGGTCCCTTCTGGGCTTGTTGCCACCATCTCTGATGCAGGCCTCCTTTTGGGCCCCTCATTATCTTCAGTGTTACAATCCTTGGCCTGTGTTACAGGTCTTTTAGGAGGTTTCTTTCTTTCTCTTTCTTGGCTTCTTTCTTCCTTCTGCTTCTGCCTGCCCACCTCTGTGAGGCTGCTGCATAAAAGCCAACTCCTTATCAGTTGCAGTGCATGTCCCTCTCACCAGGACCATGAATTGACCAATCTCCTCTTGGTAGTCCACAGACACTTCATTTGGACAGTAGACCATACTCATATCATTTCTGTAAGTATCAACCAGTCCTTACAAAATGCATAAAATAAACAAATCACAGGGTCAGAATAATGATCAAACTTCAAGTAATTTACAGCTTATCCAGGAAATCCCAATCAACCTGAACAAAAGTTATAAACTCCCTAGGGTAGAAAACTAGGCAAAGGTAACTCCTTGGGGTTTAGGGGGTAAATCCCTCAAGCTGTTTTTCCAAAGACCCAAGGCAAAAGGCCACATAAAGGAACTCATTTCACCAGAAACATAAATTAAAAGGACCTCCAAGATGGTCCCAAATGAGTATTCACAGCTTCTTCCATTGTACAAGGGTTGCTCGATGTGGCCAGTTGAATATGGCAGAGTGGTAGTGTGTGGTTTCTGAGATTAATTTATTAAAAATAATGCAGCTTCTGTCTCTGTCTCATTACTCACTCTGGAAAAGCTAGCTTCCATGCCATGCACAGTCCTATAGAACAGCCTACATGGCAAAGAACTGAAGCCTCTTGGCATTTGCTATGTGAGTGAACTAATTCTTTAGGCCTAGTCAATAGTCAGATGACTACACCCCCAGCCAACTGCTTGACTACTTCATGAGAGACCCTGAGACAAACTAAGGTAACTCATTCCCACCAGGTAAGCCACCGAAAGGTTCCTGGCCCTCAGAAACTATGCAAGAAAATCCATGTCTGATGTTTTAAGCTGCTAAATTAGGAGCTCATTTGTTACAAAGCAATAGGCAACTTGTTGTTGTTGTTGTTATGTGCCATCATGTTGGACCCAACCCATAGCAACCCCTCCTTGGGTTTCTGAGTCAGTACCACTATAGAAAGAGATTGCCCAACCTTCCTTCCGAGGAGTGACTGGTGGGTTTGAACTGCCAGCCTTCTGGTTAGCAGTAAAGTGCCTTAGGCACTGTGCTACCAGAGCTCCCAATAGACAGCTAGAAAAGGAAAAAGAGAGTAGAGGTAGGAAGGCCAATTTGGAGGTTAGTGCAGTGTTCACGTAAAAGGGGGGTAAAAGATCTGGATGAGGGCAGAGGCAGTGAAGGTAAAGAGGTTGGACTACTTCAATGGGTCTCCAAGGAGTAGGACAGACAGTAGAGCTTGATACCTGATTGGATATGCAGGAGTTTAAATACTGGGAATCAAGGAGGATGCTCATATTTCTGACATGGTTGCCTGGATATATAATGAATCCACAAATCAAAATACAGAATAAAGACTGATCCCATACTGATTCATGGTCTCTGTAGTAAGTTGAATTATGTCCCCAAAAGAGATAAGCCTATAATAAGGGAATACCCCAAGGGGGGTCACTGTCTGGTGTGCACAGAATCTAATCACTGGTCACCAGCCTTTGAGAATGAGAAAGTACCTTTTTATTTACGTAGGGATGCCAAAGGTTGCTAGATAAGGAGTCAGGAGGGATGACTCCCCGCAGTAAATGTAAGTTACAGTTTTATGGGGTTCGAAAAGGGAAGTTATAAATATTCATTGAAATTCTAGGAGATCTACTGCATGGGGATTTTTAGGGTGGTACAAGTGCACGTGCAGTGGTCATACCTTGTATGCTCTAAATATGGTGGCCTTAGCATGATCAGTGGAGGAGCCTTCACAGAGGATACGTCACTTTGTTATGTTGTTGTTATTTGCCATCGAGTCGGCCCCAACTCATAGCGACCCCTCCTTGGGTTTCTGAGGCAGTATCACTATGGAAGTAGGATTGCCCAACCTTCCTTCTGAGACATATCCATTTCAGAACAAGGCTTCTGCACATGCTCCACAGGCCAAATCTGGTAGGAGCCAGTGTACTCTTGTTGTCTCCTGCTTACAACTGCTGATTTTGAAAAAAGAAACAACTTAAAGGAAGAAAGTTACTAATTTAAAGAGTTGTGAGGGCCAGGTCACAAGCCCAAGTCCTAACCTACCGTATCAGTGGCTGTTACCTTCCTGGAAAAAAGGGTCTTTGCAGATGCAATTAAGTTAAGGATTTTGAAAAGAAATCATCCTGGATTTAGGGTGGGTCCTAGATCCAATGATTGGTGTCCTTATAAGGGAAAGGAAGGAGCTCTGGTAGCATAGTGCCTAAGGCACTTGACTGCTAACCAGAAGGCTGGAGGTTCAAACCTACCAGCCACTCCTCAGAAGGAAGATGGGGCAATCTACTTCCATAGTGATACTGCCTCAGAAACCCAAGGAAAGGTCGCTATGTGTCGGGTCTGACTCAATGGCACATAACAACAACAACAACAACAAGGGAAAGGGAAAGGAGAGGGGGCTTGGAGACACAGAGGGAAAGGCAATATGAAGACAAATGGAGAGACTGTAGTTTTCTAGCTACAAGCAAAGGAATGCCAAAGGTTGTCAGTAGTCATCAGAAGCTAGGAGACAGGCATAGAATGAATTATCCCTCAGAGCCTTCAGAAGGAATCAACCCTGCCTATACTTTGATTTAGGACTTCTAGCCTCCAGAACTGTCAGAGCATAAATTTCTGTTTTAGGCTACTAGTTTTTGGTAATTTCTTACAGCAACTCTTTGTTGTTGTTATATGCCATCAAGTCAGACCCAACTCATAGAGACCCCTCCTTGGGTTTCCAAGACAGTATCATTATGAAAGTAGATGCCCAACCTTCCTTCCAAGGAGTGGCTGGTGGGTTTGAACTGCCAGCCTTCTGGTTAGCAGTCAAGTGCCTTAGGCACTATGCTACCAGAGCTAGTCTCCAACCTTAACGAAGTGGTAAGTCGTTCCATTGAAATTTCCTCAGCTACATACACGTCCTCTACACACTAGGTCACAGGCAGCTCAAATATGGTCTCCCCTCCTCTGAATCAGATGGAATTGACCACTTTCTTTTATGCCCCAAATGAACATTAATATATTTTTTATAGCACTTTTCAGTGTTTTGCAATTACTTGTTTTCACCTCCATTACCTCTGCTATACTGAGAGCTCCTTGATGAAGAAACTTGTCTTTTCCATGTTTACATACTTTGGCCCTGGCACACAGCAAGTACTCAGTACATGTTTGATGGAAAAATGAATAATAAAACAGCAACTCCATTATTGGTTCACATACTCCAAGGAATATTTCCTTATGCCAGCATTTCATACTCCTCCATCCAGAATGCCTTTCCAAAAATAACTAAACATTCTTCACTGTCTTCCTGATGTGATCACTTTCTCTCCAGAATTCCAGAAACCCAGAATACTCTGCTCCTACAATGGACTATGAAGTCACTGGGTGATCCAAAGGTTAATGTGCTTGGGTACTAACCAACAGGTTGGAGGTTCAAGTAACACAGGGGCACCTCAGAAGAAGAGCCTTACAAAGTACTTTTGAAAAATATCATTCATTAATGAATATTAACTATGGAGCACACTTCTGCTCTGACATAAATGGGGTCACCATGAGTTAGAGTCAACTCAACAGCAACTGGTTGGCAATGGAGTAAGGCAACTGTTTGAACCGACAAATAATAGATCACAAGTGTCTTGGTTCTCTAGTGCTGCTATCACAGAAATATCACAAATGGATGGCTTTAACAAACAGGAATTTATTCTCTTACCATTTAGGAGGCTAGAAGTCCAAGTTCAAAGGGCTGGCTCTAAGGCCTCTCAACCTTGAGCTTCAGCTATGCTTCTTATTCCAGGCCCACTAGAGCTAGAGGCTTTTTCTGACTCAGGCAGCTGCTGGCTAATGAGGCTAACAAACCCAAGATTGACAGGTAAAATGGCAGAATCCCAAGATCAGCAGCAAAATGGCAGACCACTGGTTCAAGTCCAGGTAAAATCCCAAGATTGTCAGGCAACACAGCAAGCCAAAACTTAGCCAAATGCAATGTCCAGATGTGTCAAAAGCTAGAGAACTTTCTCAAAGCTTTTCCTTATATACTGGAAGCAGGCCACACTCCAAAGGCTGCTACTTAACTGCCCACAGAAGATTCCACCATGAAGGCTGTGTTGTAGTAAATTACCTGGTATGGCTTTTCTAGCCATAAGACACTTTGTAAACTCCATGGTGGAATTTCCTGTGAGCAACTGAGAAGCTCCTGATTGTAAATGTTATCCACCTGGGGTATTTCTGTTGGTCATAGCACAAAGCAATGTTCTGGGAAGTTTGCTCTCTCTCAGGTGCCTAGAATTCTGATGTTATGATTGGCTAGTTTGGCCACTCTGCCAGGCTCAAAAGGAGGCCTCCTAGAGGCAGAAGTCTCTTTGACTGCTGACTGAAAAAGACTTGCTGCTGAGAGACACGTGCTCCTGAGAGACACATGCTGCTTACAAAGAGACAACAAGAGATGCACATTGCTAAGAGAGAGACACCAAGGGACATGCACTGTTGGGAGAGACATTGTGAGAGACTGTTGGCTGAGACACAGCAGGCTGAGAGAGACTGAGCATTTTTCCTGAAATTGAATTGTAACCTGGTGCTTCCCTAATAAACCCCATAATCTGTGAGTTCTGCGTGGCCACTGCAGTGAATTATTGAACCCAGCAGAAAGGTGTTGTGAGTGCTGTGGGAGGAATGGTTGGTGTCAGGGTTGGTGAAAGGGCTGGAGGGAAGCAGCATGTCTGGCCTCGCAGGAATAAGCCTTGGGCTACTGATAGTGATTCTGTCCTCCTCTTGTGGGGTTAGAGGAGGTCAGGAGATGTGGCCTCACTGTCTGTATAGCAGAGGTGACTACAATCTCATCATGGGGAATAACTATATCCAGCTGCCCAGCCACTCAAAACCATGGCCCAGCCAAGTTGATACACAATCTTAACTACCCACCACACTAAGGAGAGATCTGCAGGAGGGAAATGAGTGTGTCCAATCACAAATCACATGGCAGGCCATTAATTCAAGCCATTGTAAATCCCAAGGTTGGCAGAGCATGGCAGGCTGCTGAACAACGACACAGCTACATGCAGGTTCAAGGTGCCATAAGCTAGAGACTATCCCCAAGGCTTCTCCTTATATACAGGAAGCAGACCACATGCCAAAAGCAGCTACTCTGCTGCTTGTGGTAGATCCCACCATGGAGTTGATTGCCAGTCTCATCATGGGGAATAACTACCATCAGCTGCTGAGCCACTCAACCAGGCCCAGCCAAGTTGACAAACAAACTGAACTACCACAATTCCACCCCTTGTCAACTTGGCATCTGTACAGATCTTCATTGGGTGTCATCTGTACAAATCTCCCTCACTGGGTGGCTCCAGTACCCTAAGTCCTCTAAGTAGCAACCTCACCCCCTTGGCCGGGTGGGCCACATTCCTCTCCCTCTTGGGCATGGCAGCCCTGCCCCCTCATTCTTGGGCAGCAGCTATGGCTCCATCCCACTGGCTCACGTGAACAAGCAGCCTCACACTCCAGAACCAAAGTGGTGAAGGCTTGGCTCTTTGAAATCTAGGGGGTTGTCGTCATTCCACCCCCAAAGACCATGGTCCTACCCCTTCAGGCTGAGGCAGCTCTGCTTCCATTTCTTTAGTCTCTCTGTTTCTTCTGATTAATGTCAAAGGCAACCCACTCTACAGGAAATCTTCCTGCCCAAAAACACTCAGCTTTCTTGTTCTGTGGGCCAGCTAACCTGCTACTCCATTTTATGCCAGTCTTTTCTACCAATTAATGCCCAAAGGCAACCCACTCTGCCAGGAACCCATCTACCCAATGCACCCAGCTCTCTCCTCCATGGGCTGGTAAGCCTATTGCTGTTTAATGCCAGTCTCTAGGATCTGCTATTGCCATCTCTCATGCTGGTCTCTCTGCCGATATCTCTCTACCAGTCTCTTGACTCTGCTCCTGACATCTCTCATGCCATATGCTGGGTTCTCTCTGCCAGGGTCTCAGGTCAAGGATGCACTCCACACTTGTTTCCACATTTTGGGTATCTGTCAGAGCAGCACCCTACTCTCTCGGTACCAAATGTGTTAGACTGGATTCTAATAAAACCAATAAAGTTTATATAGAGAGAGAAAGAGAAATTTATCTTAGGAAAATGGCTCACACACTTATAGAAGCTGGCAAGTCCCAAGTTCTTGGATTAAATGTCAAGCTGGAGGCTCTTCCTGACTCACACAGCTGCAGGGGCTGAGAAGCTCCAGGTTGGCAGGCAGTTTACTGGCTTTTGACACCAATGAATGATAAATCCAAGATCTCCAGGCCAAGGTGGATTGTATGCTCACAGACAGTGGTAGGCAGAATACTGATCCACAGAAGAGTGTCTCTTTTCCCATGATGTCCATAAATATACTAGAAGCAGTCCACACCCCTAGGGAAACTCCCTTTCAACAGATTGGCTGCTCAAAACATATACATCTGATCCTATCATTGGAACAACCCACATCACAATTGCTTAAACCATACAGAATTGTGGTCCAGGCAAGTTGACACACAGCTCCAACTATCACAGTCGTCTAAGGTGTAATTCTCTGTCTCTCCTCATCTGGAGGGAAGATTAGTGAAGAAAATCAAAGATGAATGGAAATGATTAGTCCAAGGGACAAATGTACTATAGGAACCTCAGCCTACACAACAACCTTGAGTCCAGAAGAACTAGATGGTGCTTGGCCACCACTGCTGACTGCTCTGAAAGGAATCAAAACTGGAGATCCTGGATAGAATAGGAGAAAACATGTAGAATAAAATTCAAAAACATAAAAAAGACCAGGATCATTGGTGGGATAGAAACTGATGATCCCCAAAGACCTGAATCACCCTTTAGACCTGGAATTGGACTCACTCCTGTGGCTTAACTCAGCCAAATAACAGATAGGCCTATGAGCTGAACAACTACACCAGGAAAATGCACTCCTTAGGACAATCAATGATGGGAGATCAGAAAGTTAGTGTTTGCACAGATAGGATAGGCAGGCAGGAACGCATTAGCAAGAAGGACAAAGGGAAGGGGTAACAACAGAGAGACAGTGGAAGGAGAGCTGTTACATTATAGGGATTGTAATCAGTGTCATAAAACAAAATGTTTAGGAACTGACAAATGTAAAATGAATCTGTAAAATTTTACCCAAATCACAAAAAAAAAAAAAAAAATTAAAAAGAAATTGAATAATATTTTTTTAAAAACTTGTACAATATGTAATATAATCCAAGTTTTCCCTGTATGTGTGTGTCTATATGTATATGTATGTGTGTCTACATATATATTTAAAATATATTATACACACACATATATACACAAATATAACAAAATTTTAACTTATTGTGTATATTTAAAGTTTTCCTTAATAAAAAGCTAAAAAATGTTAAGAAGGATAGTGACATTATAAGTATTATTTTCTTCCTTGTAACTTTCTGATAGAAGCTCTGGTGGCATAGTGCCTAAGGCATTTGACTGCTAACCAGAAGGCTGGCAGTTCAAACCCACCAGCCACTCTGGTGGGGCAATCTACTTCTGTAGTGACACCGCCTCGGAAACCCAAGGAGGGGGTCACTATTTTTTTAAAAAACTTTCTGATTATTCTGAAATCTCAGTAGGAAAATGTCTTTTTAAAAGATATTTCATATGAAAAGAAATTAAAAAAAAAACCCTCACTGCTATCAAGTCATTTAGACTCATAGCAACCCATCCTTGTGAGAACATAAGCATTTTTTATCTATAATGTTCCTTTCAGCAGCCATTTTTCCTGAAAAATGTCTGTGGTCATTTCTGTTGTTCTTTTCTACATTAGAATACTTCTTCCACACTGAACAGTGCAACATTCAGATTTTAAATAAGACATTTGACTACTAACCAGAAAGTTGACAGTTCAAACCACCAGCCGCTCCATGGAAGATAAGGCAATCTATTTCCATAAAGATGTACCATCTTGGAAACATAATGGGGCTCTCTATGAGTTGGAATTGACTTAGTGGCAGTGTGTTTAATTAGGTTGGGAATTCTCTTGTCAACTGCATCTTCCAGGTGAGTGCAAGTTCATGTCACAGTGAACTGGGAACCAGTCTTCTGAGGCTGGAGCCAGCTCTTCCACAGGAAGACATGGATGAAGACATGCAAGGGCAATTTAGCCAACCAAGCTTTCTAAAACCTGTGTCTGTCTGTGTGCTGTATCATAGTATTGTAAGAATGTTACATTTCCTCAATCTGATCATTCTACTGTGGTTATGAATGAGAATGTCTTTTTCTTAGGAAGTACCTGCTAAAGTTTTTAAGGGTGAAGGGGCATCTGTCTACAACTCTCAAGTCTGTTGTCATCAAAACTCAAAACTCACTGCCGTGGAGTTGGATCTGACTCATAGCGACCCTTCCTTGGATTTCCAAGGTGGTATTACCACAAAACTCCTTCCGAGTTGATTCCAGCTCATTGTGACTTTATTGGACAGAGTAAAATTGCCTCATAGGTTTTCCTAGATTGTAATCGTTACAGACTGTCTCACCTTTCTTGAGAGGACTAGCAGGTAAGCAAATTGCTGAGCTTTTTGATTCACAATTGAGCTCTTTAACTACTGCACCACCAAGTCTCCTCAATCAAACCCATTGCTGTTGAGTGACTTCCAACTCATAGCAACCCTATAGGACAGAGTAGAACTGCTCCATAGGGTTTCCAAAGCTGTAATCTTTAGAGACTCAGACTACCTCATCTTTCTCACATTGAGTGGCTGGTAAATTTGAACCACTGACCTTTAAGTTAGCAGCCAAGTGCTTCACCAGGGCTCCTGAAAGTTTGAAATTATTTCCAAATTAAAAAGTTAAAAAAAAAAAAAAAAAAAAACCTGTGTCTAGAATTCTGTCAGACAAACTTTCCAAGTGTCTTAGGTTTGCCGAGTCCTGACACCATGTCATTCTTTTTTTTTTTTTAAGTTTTATTGTGGTAAAATATATATAGCAAACGTGTGCCACTTTAACCATTTTTAAGTACACACAATTCAGTGACATTAATTATATTCATCACACTGTGCTACCATCACCATTCATCCTGTCGTGGAGTCGATTCCTACTCAAAGCAACCCTATAGGAAAGAGTAGAATTGCCTCATAGAGTTTCCAAGGCTGTAAATATTCATGGAAACAGACTGCCACAGTTTTCTCCCACAGAGCAAATGGTGGGTTCAAACTGACTACTTTTCAGTTAGCAGCCAAGGGCTTAATCACTGTGCCACCAGAGTTTCTTCCACCATCACTACCTACTTGCAAGAGTTTTTCATCAACCCCAAGAGAAACTCAGAACCCCTTAAGCAATTAACTCCCCCCTCCTCTCTCATTCTAGCCCCCATAAGCACCAATAAACTTTTGTCTCTATGTATTTGCCTACTCTAGATATTTCATGTGTGGGATCATATAATGGTTGTCCTTTTGTGTCTCACTTATATCACTAAGCATAATGTCTTCAAGGTTCGTCTATATTATATCATGCATCAGAATTTCATTTCTCTTTATGGCTAAATAACATTCCACTATATGCATATACCACATTTTATTTATCCACTTATCTGTTGATGAATATTTGGGTTTCTTCACCTTTTGGCTATTGTGAATAGTAGTACAATGAACAATGGTGTACAAGTATCCTAGGTTCCTGTTTTCAAGTCTGGTGTGTATACCTAGGAGTGGAACTGCTGAGTCATAGGGTAAATTCTATGTTTAACTGTTTGAAGAAACACTAAACTGCTTACCACAGTGGCTGCACAATTGTGCAATCTCACCAGCAATGCAAAAGTGTTCCAATTTCTCCACATCCTCATCAACATTTGCTATTTTCTGAAAACAGCCATCTTAGTAGATTTGAAGTGGTTTCCATTGCAGTTTTAACTTGCCTTTCTCTAAGGATGTTGAACATCACTCAATGTGTTTATTGGTCATTTGTATATCTTCCTTGCACAAATATATGTTAAATCCTTTGCCCAATTTATAATTGGGTTATTTGGCTTTTTGTTTTTCATCTCTTTCTATTTTTTGTACATAGTTCCAGAAGCTTGTATACCAGCTGACTTGGTCTGCACATCCAAGACCATGAAATCATCACTCCTCCCTCCTGGGGCCCTCCTCCCCCGGGCTGGCACCAGCCCCTCACCCCTCACCCCTGCCAGTTATCTGAACACACACACACCTTTACTGTGCTTAGCCGCTCACTTACCATAGAATTGCAGAGCAGAAGTCCATAGAATGCCTTTTCTCACATCCTTCATCTTACCCATTCTGGATTCCCTTATCTCCGTGGCTACCTTCTTAAACCACTTCTTCCACTCAGCTTTGTTGTTAGCTATCATCATAGGTTTGGTTCACTAGAGAAGAAAAACCAGTGAAGCTTATATGTAAATATAAATGTATGGGTAGATAGATATAGATTTATTTCAAGGACATGGTTCACATGGTGATTGTTGTTTCAGGGGCCTTCAAGTAGGCTCCAACTCAGAGTGACCCCATGTACAGCAGAACAGAACACTGCCCAGTCCTGCTCAGTCCTCACAATCCTTGCTATGCTTTAGCCCATCATTGCAGCCACTGTGTCAATCCATCTCATAGAGAGACTTCCCCTTTTTTGCTGACCCTCCACTTTACCAAGCATGATATCCTTCTCCAAGAATGGCCCCTTTTGATAATATGAAAAAATTAGGCGAGATGAAGTCTGGCCAGTCTTACTTCCAAGGAGCATTCCAACTACACTTCTTCCAAGACAGATGTGTTCATTCTTCTGGCAGTCCATGGTATTTTCAGTATTCTTCACCAATGCCACAATTCAAAGGCATCAGCTTTTCAGTCTTCTTTATTCCTTGTCCTGCTTTCACATAGATAAGAGCTGATTGAAAATACTATGGCTTGGATCAGACACACCTCAGTCTTCAAAGTGATATCTTTGCTTCTTAACACTTTAAAGAGGTCTTTTGCAGCAAATTTTCCCAGTGCAATATAACATCTTATTTCCTCACTGCTGCTTTTATGGGTGTTGACTCCAGATCCAAGTAAAATCAAGTATCTAACCCCATCAATCTTTTCTCCATTTATCATGATGTTGCTCATTGTTCCAGTTGCAGGATTTCTATTTTCTTTATGTTGAGGTGTAATCCATACTGAAGGCTGTAGTCTTTGATCTTTATCAGTAAGTGCTTCAAGTCCTCTTCACTTGCAGCAAGCCAGGTTGTGTCATCTGCATATCACAGGTTGTTAATGAGTCTTCCTCCAATCCTGATGCCTTGTTCTTCTTCATATAGTCCAGCTTCTAGGATTATTTGTTGAGTATACAGATTGAACAAATATGGTGAAAAGATACAACCCAGATGCACACCCTTCCTGACTTTAAACCACACAGCATCCCCTTGTTTTGTTTGAATGACCCCTTGGTCTAAGTACAGGTTCCTCGTGAGCACAATTAAGTGCTTTGGAATTCCTATTCTTTGCAATCTTATCCATAATTTGTTACGATCCACACAGTCGAATGTCTTCACATAGTCAATAAAACACAGGTAAACATCTTTCTGGTATTGTTTGCTTTTAGCCAAGATCCATCTGACATCAGCAATGATATCCCTCATTCCACATCCTTTTCTGAACCAGCTTGCATTTCTGGAAGTTCCCTGTCAATATATTTGCATGTGATGTAATGATATTGCTCAATGATTTCTACATTTTATTAGATCACCTTTATTGGAATGGGCACATGCCGTTGTAGAGGTTAGCAAAATCCAAGTACAGGGGTCAGACTCTGAAAGGTAGGAACTCTGAACTACTGAACTACTCCTTAGATTCACAAGGCTCTCCTGATGCCTTGTAACTTCCTTTTCAGGCAGGAAGTCTGGCTTACATTTGTAAGTTGTCTCAGAAAGAACTCCTCAGTCTCCAAAGACTCTTGGTCTGTAGGGCACTGGATGTCCTTTCTCAGAGAAAAGACCCCTTGGGTATCTAAACAATCTAAATCCTTCATGGATCCCTCTGGAAATTGTCTGTGAGGGCTGTTTGGCCATCCAGTGCTTTGTGAGACCTGTAGTTAAAAAGGTTCTTGGGTTCTCTGTACACCCACAGTTAACTAGGCCGATGGACTGCAGAGCTGGTATCAACACTAGGACTTCTCAGTCTGGCTCCTCAGAAGCACCAATCACACCACATTCCAAGCTCTCACCACTGCAGCTATTCTGGCCCCATTTGGGGTTCTTGGTGATCCTGTGCCCTCCCTGGTGATATTTTTTTAGATACCAAATAGACCTATTGCCCAAATGTGATTGTGCAACAAAGAGGAAACAACTTCCAGTTCCCAAACATTTCTGAACATTTTTCCTTCTGTATGCTACAAACATGGGGCAAAACCAACTCCCATGCCCAAGCAAGATAAGAGCAAAAGCAATGGCTGGGCTACTTGCCTGTTATTGGAGTTTCAGCCTGAAGCAAATTATTGTTATTACCAGGTTATAAACCCTTAAAAAATCCCTTAATGGAAATGTTAATAGCTCATTAACTATAATGAGTACCATTGGATAGAATGTGTTCTGGCAGAGGGAGGGCAACTGCATTAATGTGCAAACTGAGAGATCTTGACTAGCAGGGTCCACAGAATGCATTAGACCCCACGTCAGGACCAACCACTCTGCAGTTGTGTCTGACTCCTCCCAGCCATGCATCAGTCCTGGCAAAACCCAGTTATTTACAGGGACTGGCTACACCTTGAGAAAATGCAATGCACGTGGGGATGGCTGACAATGTGGGCATCCTCAGACATGATACCATTAGCCTCAGACATTGGATGGCAAAGCAGGCTTATTATCACACACAAAAAAAGCTGTTTGCTTACAGTTTGAACTATTTCTGGAGACTGATGAGACTAAATGAAATTACTTATTCACTGGAGTAGGGTTCAAAGCTCAAAAGATAAATGCAGTTGGCTGCTAAAAGGATGCAAGCCAGAGAAAATAAGTGGAAAAGAACAAAGTTAGATTGAACCCAAGGGAAATTAAAAAAAAAAAAAAAAAATCTCCATGCTATAAAAATTACATTGCATTCTTTCAGAAGACCATCAGTTCATTTTAATGTCAAAAATTCAAAGCCACTGTTTAAGGGGAATGTTGTTGTTGTTGTGTGCCATCGAGTCAGACCCGACTCATAGCAACCATTCCTTGGGTTTCTAAGATGGTATCACTATGGAAGTAGATTGTCCAACCTTCCTTCCGAGGAGTAGCTGCTGGGTTTGAACTGCCAGCCTTCTGGTTAGCAGTCAAGTGCCTTAGGCACTATGCTACCAGAGCTCCCATTTATGGGGAATAATGAATAGGTAATATGCTTTCCTGAATGATCTCCTAGGAAGTTTTACAAGAGCAAATGCACTGATGGACTAAATGCTGCTTTCCCACATCCTTCACCATCCTCAGCCCATTACCAAATTATGCCAGTGTCTTTAGGAAGCAGCTCTGGTGGCATAGTGCCTAAAGCATTTCACTGCTAACCAGAAGGCTGGGTTCAAACCCACTAGCCACTCCTGGGAAGGAAGGTTGGCAATCTACTCCATAGTGATAACACCTCGGAAACCCAAGGAGGGGTCGCTATGAGTTGGATCTAACTCGATGACATATAACAACAACAAGGTGGTCTCTTATTATGCAGCATATTGATGGGTCTTATTTTGTTATCCAATCTGCCACTTTCTTGATTGGTGCACTTAGCCTTAGACACAAAGAAAAAACAAATTAAAAATCAAGGCATGGAAAAAAAAATATATCAAACTAATGACAGCCAAAAAAAGAGCAGGAGTGGCAATATTAATTTCTGATAAAATAGACTTCAAGGGGAAAACCAGCAAAGGGATAAAGAAGGGCACTATGTGGCCAATCACTAACTTTATATGGAAAGGAAAGAGACCTTAGATAAACAAAGCACTGCTGAAGAAGAAAAACAAAGTAGGAGGTCTCATACTATCTGGTCTCAAAACCTACTATACAGCCACAGTAGTCAAAACAGCATGGTATTGGTACATGGTCAATACAAATAGACCAGTGGAACAGAATTGAGAATCCAGAAATAGACCCAACCAGTTATGAGTCGGATCTGACTCGATGGCACATAACAATAACAACAACAGCCATGAACAGCTGCTCTTTGACAAAAGGCCAAAACTCATTAAAGGGGGGAGAGATGCCCTCTTTAACAAACGGTGCTGGCAAAACTGGATATCCACTTGCAGAAATATGAAATAAGATCCATATCTCACACCCTACACACAAAGTAACTCAAGATGGATCAAAGACTTAAATGTAAAACCCCAAACCATAAAGCTCATCAAAGATAAAATAGGGACAAACCTAGGGGTACTAATTTGTGGCATAAAAGACTATCAATCATAACCAAACGTGCACAAGCAGCAGAAGAGAAACTACATGACTGGGACCTTTTAGAAAATTAAATTCTTATGTGCTTTGAAAGACTTCTCCAAAGGAGTAAAAAGAGAACCTACAGATTGGGAAAAAATATTTGGCTATGACATGTCTGACAAGAGACTTATCTCTAAAATTTATGGAAAACTTTAACACCTGAATACCAAGAAGACAATCCAATTAAAAAATGGGCAAAGGACATGAACAGACACTTCACTAAAGAAGTATACAACTGGCCAAAAAATACATGAGGAAATGATGATGATCATCGGCATTTAGAGAGATACAAACCAAAACAGCAATGAGATATCATCTCATCCCAGCAATAATAACAAAGTTCAACAAGAGAGAAAACAACAAATGGGTGTGGAAAGACTGGAACCCTCATACAGTGCTGGTGGGACTGTAAAATGGTACAGCCACTGTGGAAAATGGTAAGCATTTCCATAAAAATTGGAAATAAAAATACTATTTGATCCAGCAATTCCACTACTAGGAATATATCCTAAAGAGGTGAGATCCAGAACATGAATAGATATATGCACACCCATGTTCATCACACCACAAGTCACTATAGCAAAGAGATGGAAACAACATAAGCACCCATCAACAGAGGAATCATCAACCAAACTAAGGTACATTCACACAATGGAACACTATGCAACATTAAAGAATAATGAAGAATCTATGAATCACGGTGTAACATGGATGAATTTGGAGGACATTTTGCTGAGTGAAATAAGTCAATCACAAAGGGACTTTTGGATATTGGATGAGTCCATTATTATAAAAAGTCAAGGAATGATTTACACGGGGAAGGAAATCTATTTTGTTGGTTACAAAGAATGGGAGGGAAGGGAAGGGAAAAAAATTCTACTAGTTAAGATTCATGTATTGACTTGGGTGAACAGAAAGGCAATATCACAAAATTATGTGACCAGCATAATAATAAGGAAAAGGAGGACATAGAATCGTGCACAAAAGACATACACAACAGAAGCAAATACTATTACATACGCAATACTGTATTACCAGTGGCAGCAAACACTAGTCTATGGATAAATACATAGGCAGGTGAGAAGATCAGGTGTGGGTAGATGAACAGGAATATACCCATGACCATGGATAGAGCTGACTGATGATATTCTTACATATGTATCTGTGCTAGAAAAATATCCATATACATTACAGAAGTAACAGGAGAAAAAGTTGAGTAGCTTCACAGTGACAACAAAGCACCTTGAGGTAGAGAGTCAGTCATCAGGCCTGCAGAGTTGGGACCATAGTTTTGGGGGACATCAAGCTCAATTGGCACAACATAGTACATAAAAATCTTGTTCTACATCTTACTTTGATTAGTAACGACTGGGGTCTTGAAAGCTTTCAAGTGACCATCTAAGATGCAGCTATTGGTCTAAATAGCAAAGAAGAGTGAGGAAAATAAAAAAACATATGGAAACAATTAATCTCAGGGTATGATGGACCACAGGGACCTCAACTTTCACAACCCTGTGACCAGAAGAAATAGATGGTGCCTGGCTACCAGTGCCAACCATTCAGAAAGGGATCAAAATTGGAGATCCTGGATACAGTGGGAGGAAAAATGTGGAACAAAATTCAAAAATAGAAAATTGACCAGAATTACTGGTCAGATAGAGACTTGTGAAACCCCTGAAACTATGGCTCTGGGCTATCCTTTGGGCCTGGAACTGGACTCACTTCCATGGACTAGCTAGCTCTCAGCCAAAGAGTAGAAAGACCTGGAAGCAGAAAACCTACCCCAGGGAGATGCACCCCTCAAATCAATCAACCATGGGACATCAGAAGGCAACATTTGCATAGAGGGAAAGCTAGATAGACAAGAATGCACAGATAAGAAGGACACAGGGAGAGGGTGGTTGCAAGGAGGAGAAGGGAGGGGAGCTTTTTATTGTTGGAATTGTAATTGGGGCGTGACACTAAATGTGCATTAACTGTTAAGAGTAAAACAAATCTGCTTTGTAAATTTGCAACCAAATCACAGTAAAATTTTTTTTTTTAATTGTGCACAAAGTAGAGTTCCCATATACCCTCTCCCCCCTGCACTGTTTCTCCTATTAACATCTTGCAATAGCATGGTATATTTGTTACAACTGATGAATCAGTATTGACATATTAACTAAAGTCCATAGTTCGCACTCAGGTTCACTTTTTGTGTTGTATAGTTCCATAGGTTTTGGCAAATGCTTAATGAATCATACAAAATAGTTTCATTGACCTAAAAATGCTCTGGGCTCCATCTATTCATCCCTTCCCCCTCCCCCTGAACCCCTGGCAACCACTCATCTTTCCACTATCTCTATGGCTTTGCCTTTTCTAGAATGTCATGTAGTTGGAATCATAAAGTATGTAGCTGTCTCACATTGGCTTCTTTCACTTGTTGTTAAGTCTCTTCAAGTCATTTCCAACCCTATGTACAGCAGAATGAAAGGCCGCCTGGTCCTGCACCATCTTCACAAACATTGCTATGTTTGAACCCATTGTTGAAGCCAGTGTCTCTATGCATTTATAGCTCCTCTACATCTTTTCATGGCTTAACTGTTTGTTTGTTTTTTTCTTTCTTTTTTTTTTTAATCACTGATTTACACTCCATTGTATGGATGTAGGAGCTCTGATGGGGCAGTGCCTAAGGCATTTGACTGTTAACCAGCAGGCTGGTGGTTCAAACCCACCAGCTGCTCCTCGGAAGGAACATGGGGCAATCTATTCTGTAAAGATTTACCCCTTCGGTAACCCAATGGAGGTCTCTATGAGTAGGAATCAATTCAGTGGCAGTGAGTTTTTTAATATGGATGTACCACAGTTTGTTTATCTTGTTGGAGGACATCTTGACTGCCTTTAGTTT
This sequence comes from Orycteropus afer afer, assembly GCF_000298275.1. Classification (NCBI taxonomy): domain Eukaryota; kingdom Metazoa; phylum Chordata; class Mammalia; order Tubulidentata; family Orycteropodidae; genus Orycteropus; species Orycteropus afer. The sequence continues at coordinate 6,515,399 of NW_006921662.1, forward strand.
TTGTTGTTGTTGTTGTTACATGCAGTCGAGTCAGACCTGACTCATAGCTACCCCTCCTTGGGTTTCTGAGGCAGTATCACGATGGAAGTAGATTGCCCCATCTTTCTTCCAAGAAGTGGCTGGTGGGTTTGAACCACCAGCCTTCTGGTTAGCAGTCAACTGCCTTAGGCACTATGCTACCAGAGCTCCTTTTTAGTTTTTAGTAATGCTAATTAAAATTGCTATAAACATTTGTATGCAGATTTTTGGGTGGACATATGTTTTGATTTCATTTGGGTAAATACTTAGGAGCCCAATTGCTGAACTGAACAGTTAGCCTTTTCTAAGAAACTGCCAATTCAGTGCATTTCATTTGTATGGATATTGTTATTCATGTCCACGCATTTTTCTTTTTGCTCACCGTCTTCTTATCCAGAATTTCTTTTATTCCTGTTACTATCTTGTCCGCTTGTATTTTCACTATTTGCAAATTTTAATATCAGAGATACAATCTTTGTATTCTAATTTTTATTTAGTATTTCCAGCGTGTGTGTGTGTGTGTGTGTGTGTGTGTGTAGTCTTCAATGGTCTTTTTTTAAAATCTCCATTTGCACCCCCAGCAGGTGACCATTGCTAATAGCAGTCAGAGGCTCTCTTTCCACACATTTCTCTATATGAATATTTTTCTCTGTGATCTGATTTTCTAAAACTAGATTTCAAAATACATTTCTCTACAGTTTGCTTTCTCATGTAAGGGTATAATATAATCATCCTTCCAAGTTATGAAATCCAGATCTAGCACATTCTCTTTAATAGCCATACAACATTTCATAATATGGATGTTCAACAATTTATTCAACCATGTCCCTATTATGAATATTTAGGTTTGCTCTGTTTTTCTTTCTTTACTTTTCTTTTTCTTTTTTTCCCTGTTTCCCTCCTATTTCTCTGTACCATCCCAAATGTTTCTTGATATTCGAAGGTATTATATTTTACAACTTCTCTTTCTGCTTTAGTAATTTTTTTTTAACTTTTTACTGTGATTTGGGTGAAAATCTGCAGAGCAAATTGGTTTTCCACTCAACAATTCAGCCACATTTTCTTTCGTGATGCTGATCAATGCAATTCCCACAATGTAGCAATACTCTTCCTACTTACTACCTGTGTTTGCCATTTCCATGCATCCTTCTTTCCTATCCCCTTCTGCTCTAGTGGCATAGCGGATAAGGCACTTGACTCCTAACTGGAAGTTCAGTGGTTCAAGCCCACCAGCCACTTTGTAGAAGGAAGACAAGGCGATCTACTTCTGAAAAGATTTATAGCCTTGGAAACACAATTAGGGTCACTATGATTCAGAAACTACTTGATGGCAGTGAGCTTTGTTTTGTTTTGTTTCTGCTTTCTCAGATTTATCCCTTAGCAAATGCTGCCCTTTTGATCTTCTATGGTTGGTTGTTCTAATGAGTGAGTACCTCATTGGTGTTCTTGCTTACCTTATAGCCTGTCTATTGTTTGGCTATGCTCTGTTTTTCATCACAACAAATATTTGTATATATGAATTCATACATAGTGTTGCTTTTATTTCTATAAGAAAGATTCCTAGGAATGTGCATGCAATTTTTACTTGTATAACATAACACCATTTATTTATTAAAAAAAAAAGGAAAGAAGGAGGATAATTTACTTATATAAATGGTATTATGTTATAGATTAGATTCTATTTCTTACTTTTTATCACTATGCATTATGTATTTAAGATCTAGCAATGTCAAAATTTGTAGAGCTAATCTGTTGGTGCTAACAGCTGCATAATAATCCACAATTAGTCCAAGGGACTGGTAGACCATGAGATCTTCAGTTTATATGACCATTAGACCAAAAGAACTAGATGATGCCCAGCTACCACTTTCAACCACTCAGAGGGGGAACTGTGTAGGAGATCCTGGATAGAGTGGGAGAACAATGTAGAAAAAAACTCAAAATCATTAGGGAAAAAAAAAAAAAAGACATGTTTGCTGGTCTGATAAAGCCTGGTGAAACCCTTGAGACTATGGTCTCAGGTGCCCTTAACTGCCCTTCAGGTCTAGAATCGAACTCACTCCTATGGCTTCCAGACAAATAAAAGACGGGTATTTGGGCTAAACATTTACATCAGGTAAGATACACTCCTTGGAGAGATCAAACACAGGAGAACAGAAAGGGAGTGTATGTGCAGGGAGACAGCTTGGAGGGCAGGAGTGCATGGGAGGGAAGGACCCAGTAAAGAAGTAACTATGGGGAGGAAATGGGAAGAAAACTGTTACATTCTGGAAATTTGCTGTCAATGTCATGAGACAAAATGTGTATGAACTGCTGTATGGAAAATGAATTTGCTCTGGAAACTTTCACCCAAATCACAATAAAAATTTTTAAAACAAGAAAAGGTGTAGTGATTTCCCTACACTTACATGGTAGGGCTGGGATTCAAACCCAGCTCTGCTTTGCTCCAGAACTTCAGCTCTTCCCACTACTCTTTGTTAGCTTCAACCCAGATTTGTGTTCTTGTTAGGTGCCATCGAGTCGTCTCCAACTCATAGCAACCCTATGCACAGTAGAACAAAATACTGCCCAGTCCTGTGCCAGCCTCATGATCCTTGTTACACCTGAGCTCATCATTGCAACCACTGTGTCAATCCATCTCATTGAGTCTTCTCCATTTTCACCGACTCTCCATTTTACCAAGCATGATATCCTTCTCCAGGGAATGGTCCCTTCTTACAACATGACCAAATTAGGTGAGACAAAGTCTGGCCATTCTCGCTTCCAAGGAGCATTTTGGCTGCACTTTGTCCAAGACAGATCTGTTAGTCCTTTTAGCAGTCCATGGTACTCTTAGCATTCTTCTCCAGCACCACAACTCAAAAGTATCAACTCTTCTTTGGTCATCTTTATTTATTGTCCACCTCTCACATGTATTAGAGGCAACTGAACCCAGATTGACTTCTCACTTTTTATAGAAAAAGCAGCACTAGTAGCATGGCGTACAGGTCAGAGAAAGGTACATAAGTATAACAAGCTATTCATTTAGTCTACAGTTTCATTCAGACATCCTGAGAACACTGAAAATTAATATTCTTCCCAAAAAAACTAATGGTTTAAAATTAATATTCCAAGAAGCTCTGAATTCTTACAAATTTATAGAGCTTTTGTGAGAAGATATTGCAGTGACCAGAACAACATGATTAGGGTTCTTCCTAGTCCTAAGAAGAGTGGGCTTAACTAGCAAAGAGAAGGCACTAGGAAGTTGTGTAAAATAGGATTGACTCATTAGGACAGAGCTGAACATGGAGCAAGTGTAAACTGAATGCTCTGAGACAAGCTGCCCTAGACTGCCACAGGGTTCATTTCCTGGCTCTGAGATTTCTCTTCCCAAATACATGGGTCTGAATTGATAACATGTTGTGGTCAATTGTATGAAAGAAATATAAACCAGTACCATCAAGTTGACTCTGACTCATGAAGACACCAGGGCTGTCAGAGGAGAACTGTGCTCCAATGCTTTCAATGACTAATTTTTTGGAAGCAGATCACCAGGCTTTTCTTCTGAGATGCCTCTGGGCAGACTTAAACCTCCAACCTTTTCTTAGCAGCTGAACCTGTTAACTGTTTGCACCACTAAAGGACTCCTGGAAGAAATATAGAAACCACCAAAAAGCCACTTGGTCAACACCAATTGCTAGGAACATATGCCAGGAAATAGATAAAGCACAATAGGAGAACATGAAATGATTATATGACAAGATGACAATTCAAGAAGGTTACTATATTATATTATACTACTATTACTATTATATTACTATTAGTAATAGCTCTTGAGAAGACTGTGATGGTTATGTTTGTATGTCAACTTGGCTGGGCCTGGTTGAGTGGCTGGGCAGCTGGATGTAGTATTCCCCATGATGAGACTGGTAATCAACTCC
>NW_006921662.1:6520411-6533862 GCF_000298275.1 Orycteropus afer afer
TCAGCAATCAGGAGCTCCTCAGTTGCCCATAGAAAATCCCACCTTGGAGTTTACAAAGACTTATGGGTAGAAAAGCCACACTAAGTAATTTACTATACCACATGGACCATGTGAAACCCAGCCTCCATGACCCTGAGACATAAGAACTAGATGGTACCTGGCTACCACTAGCAACCATTCTGAGAGGGATCACACTACATCATCATGGGTGAAGTGGAAGAAAATGTGGAACAAAATTCAAAATCATAAAAAAGACCAGGCCTACTAGTTAGTTTGAGACTGGTGAGATCCTAAAACTATGGCCCTTAGTCACCCTCAGCCTGTTACTGAACTCATTCCCCCCACCCACTCTACCCCCCACTTCTACCCCCTGGCTCAACTTTCAAACAATAGACAGGTGTATAAAGTGAACAATAACACTAGGGAGGTACATACTCCTTAGAACAATCAACCATCCAAGATCAAAGGAGCAGTATTTGCCTTAGGACAAAGTTCAGAAGGCAAGAAGTTTGGGAAAGAAGTAAGAATGGAAATGAAATATAGGGAAGAAGTAGGATAAATGATGTTAACTGTGGGGATTGCTATCAATGGCATGCAACAAAATGTGTATGAATTGTTGATTGGAATCTGATTTCTTCTGTAAACTTTCACCTAAAATGCAATAAAAAGTTAAAAAAAAAAAAAAAAAAGAAGAAGAAGAAGAAGAAGAAAAAGGGGAGTGCTAAAAGGGCAAGGGGCACAAGAAACTCAAATCATTTGACAGAACACTAAAGAATCATTATCTTGAAGAGCTCACAGGCACTTGTAGGAAAGGGGAAGTACAACAAACAATGCAATGTAGGCAAACGTGCATAAGCTATACAATAGAAAAAAAATATGAATTCATTTGGCCTGAGGGAGATGAGGAAAGACCTCAGAGAAAAGAGGACACTTGATCTGGGCCTTAAAACTAATAAACACATCAATTGCCAATGTTTACTGTGAGTTTGGAGTTCCTAAGTGGTATAAATGGTTAATGTGCTCAGCTGATATCTGAAAGGATGGAGCTTCAAGTCCACCAAGAGGCATCTCAGAAGAAAGGCACGGAGAACTGCTTCTGAAAAATCAATCATCGAAATCTCAATAGAACAAAGTTCTACTCTGATATACATGGTGTTGCCATGAGCTGGAGTCAACTCAAAAGCAACTTACTTGGTTTTCAAAAAAATAAAATACTTTGGAATAAATCTCATTAAGGACACAAAAGACTTGTACAAAGAAAACTACAAAACACTCCTTCAAGAAACCATAAGAGATCTACATAAATGGAAGAACATATCATGCTCATGGATAGGAAGATTGAACATTGTGAAAATGTCAATATTACCCAAAACAACCTATACATAAAATGCAATCCAAATCCAGATCCCATCAGCATTCTTTAAGGATATGGAAAAAACAATCATTAACTTTATATGGAAAGGAAAGAAACTTCCAATAAGCAAAGGACTACTGAAGAAAAAGGACAAAGTAGGAGGTCTTACACTTCTGGATCTCAAAACCTACTGTACAGCCACAGTAGTCAAAACAGCCTTGTACTGGTACAAGGACAGACACATAGACCAATGGAACAGAACTGAGAGCCCAGAAATAGATCCTTCAACCTATGGTGAGCTGATTTTTGACAAAGGGCTGAAATCCATTAAATGGGGAAGAGATCATCTCTTTAACAAATGGTGCTGGCAAAATGGGATATCCATTTGCAGAAAAATGAAACAAGATATGTACTTCACACCACACACAAAAACTTAACTCCAGATGGATCAAAGACTTAAATGTGAAACCTAAAACTATAAAGCTCCTCAAAGAAAAACTAGGGGAAAATTAGGGGCCCATATTTATGGCATAAATAGACTGTCAAGCATAATCCAAAATGCACAAACAGCAGAAGATAAACTAGATGAATGGGACCTTCTAAAAATTAAATTTTTATGTGCTTCAAAAGACTTCTCCAAAAGAGTAAAAAGAGAACCAACAGACTGGGAAAAAATATTCAGCAATGACCTATCTGACAAGGGACTTATATCTAAAACTTACAGAAAACTCAACACAAAAAAGACAAACCAATTTAAAACTGGCAGAAAACAAGAATAGACACTTCACCAAAGAGAATATTCAGGAAACCAACAAACACATGAAGAAATGTTCACTATCATTAGCCATTAGAGAGATGCAAATCAAAACAATGAGATACCATCTTCCCTAGCACTAATACCAAAGTTCAACAACACAGAAAATAACAAAGGCTAGTGAGGATGTGGACAGATTGGGACTCTCATACACTGCTGGTGGGAATGCAAAATGATAAACCACTGTGAAAAGTGGTATGGAGATGCCTTAAAAAGTTGTTGTTGTTAGGTTGTCTCCAACTTACAGCGATCCTCGGCACAGCTGAATGAAACACCACCAGTCCTGTGCCAGCTCTGCAATCCCTGCTATACTTGAGCCCATTGCCACTGCCACTGTGTCAATCCATCTCATTGAGGGTCTTCCCTTCCTTCATCAACCCTCCACTTACCAAGCATGACATCCTTCTCTAGGGAATCGTCCCTTCTGACAACATGACCAAAGTACGTAAGATGAAGTCTGGCCATTCTCACTTCCAAGGAGCATTCTGGCTGTACTTCTTCCAAGACAGATTTGATAGTTCTTTTAGCAGTCTATGGTACTTTCAGCATTCTTCGCCAACACCACAACTCAAAAGCTTTGATTCTTCTTCCGTCTTCCTTCTTCATTGTCCAGCTCTCACATGCATATGAGGCGATTGAAAATATCATTGCTTGTGTCAGGCGCGACTTAGTCCTCAAGGAGACATCTCTGCTCTTCAGCACTTGAAAGAGGTCTTTTGCAGCCAATTTGCCCAGTGCTATACATTGTCTGATGTCCTGACTGATGCTTCCATTGTGTTAAAAAGTTGGAATTAGAAATACCATTTGATCCAGCATCCTACTACTAGGTATATATCCTAAAGAAGTGGGAGCCAGGATAAGAATAGATATATGCACACCTATGTTCACCGCAGCACAATTTACAATAGCAAAAAGATGAAAACAACCTATGTGCCTGTCATAATTAAATTAGTATGTCAACTTGGCTGGGCCTGGTTGAGTGGCTGGGAAGCTGGTGGTAGTTATTCCCCATGACGAGACTGGCAATCAACTCCATGGTGGGATCTACCACAAACAGCTGAGTAGCTGCCTTTGGGATGTGGTCTGCTTCTTGTATACAAGGAGAAGCCTTAGGGATAGTCTCTAGCCTTTGGCATGTTTGGACCCTACATGTAGCCGTGTCATTGTTCAGCAGCCTACCATGCTCTGCCGACCTTGGGACTTACAATGGACTTAAATTAACGGCCTGCTGTGTGGTTTGGTAACAAGGACTGTGCCTTTTTACTTGTCAACCTTGGGCTTGTCAGCCTCAGCAGCCAGCAGCTGTCTGAGTGAAGAAACGCCTCTAGCTCTAGTAGGCCAGGAGCAGGAGGCAGAGCTGAACCCCAAGGTTGAGGGGCTTTCACCCAGCCCTTAGAACCTGGCACTTTGAACTTGGACTTACAGCCTCCAAACTGTAAGAGAATAAACTCCTGTTTGTTAAGGCCATCCCATTTGTGGCATATTCTTGTCAGAGCGCAACCGCACTCTCGGTACCATATTCTGTTCTGGTTACCTAGTGTGAGAGTGGCACTAGGTAACCAGAACAGTGACCATCAACAGAAGAATGGATAACCAAACTATGGTACCTACACACAATGAAATACTATGCAACACTAAAAAATAATGTAGAATCTGCAAAGTACTGCATAACACGGATGAACGTGGAGCACACTATGTTGTGTAAAATAAGTCAGTCACAGAAGGACAAATATTGTAGTAGTTCATTATTGTAAAAAGTCAAGGAAAGGTTTATATATGGAAGGAAACTTTCTTTGTCAGTTACCGGGGTGGAAGGAGAGGTGAGGGAACACTGCAAAAATAAAAAAATAAAAATAAAAATAGGGCAATTATTTGGTTTTTGGTTTTTGTTGTGAGTATACTAGATGCCCACTACTGTTCTACAGCTTTGTGGGTGTTCTTTCCTTAATCTTCACAATATTCTTATGAAGCAGGTGTTAAGAGATGAGAAAAAAAATGAAACTTACTCCAAGTCATACAGGTAAATAAGCAGTAGAAGAGGAAATTTAATCCAAGTCTTTTTTACTCCAAATCTTGGGTTCCCTCTATGTCCTTTTATACAGCTTCTCTCTAACTTTCCCCAAAAAAGAATTGTGGTAGGGAGAGAACTTGCAGACAGGTAAGATGGTTTTTTAAAAAAGTTTTCACATCATGAAGGTGCCTGGTATTTCCATGAAGGCCACTAGGGGGTGGTGGAGGAGGAAAAAGAGGGAAGAGATCTGGTCGAATGTGGGGAAAGGAGGTGGCAATGATCCAGGAAAGAGTCTGGAGCCCAATGTAGAGGGAATGACTTTCTTTTAGAGCTGAGAAATGGTTTAAATTCTCCAGAAATCCAGATTTCCAGGGTCCATGGAGTTGGGTTGACCCACCCAGGCCATTGTCTTTAGATGTCCTTTTGAACCTTGAGCCTTGAGAAAACTAGTTTCCTATAGTATCCTTTAAGTCAAACAATAAATTTTTTTTTTTTAAATGTTATAGTTTATTACAACTGATACTGATCCTATAAAACAAAACAGAACTCCTCTATAGTGTTTCCAAGGTCTCACAGGGTTTCCAAGGCTGTAATCTTTACAAAAGCAGACTGCCACATCTGACTCCTACAGCACAAGCTGGTGGGTTCCAGTGGCATGACTAGGGGAGTGAAAAGAGTACAGACTGCACCCTCTGACACTGTCAGAATGAGTGACACTAAAATGACCCCAAGGAACATCGTGAAGGAAACAGATGGGCCAGCACAAGGAAAGGGGATGCCAAAGCAGTGGTGTCACTAGGTTTGGTGTTACCCATCATCTAGTGAGGTAATTCATCACCACCAATAATACCACCAATACCCCAATCCCCAAACTTCCCTCAAACTCCATCACCCAGAGCAGTAACTCATTACTGCCCTTCCATCCTCCTCCTCTCACCTATCCACCCTCACCACACCATCCCCCAGAGAGCAACCACCACTGGGGAGAAAGGAAAGTCTCTTCCTTGGCCAATGGAAGAAAGGTGGGGCAAGGCTGCACTACACTCAGCCCTCTATGGGAGCAAGCCAGGGGCAGCTGGGAGGTGGTGACACCATGAGTTATGACAATGGATGAAGCCATGGTGAGTTCAAACTGACAATCTTCAGTAAGCAGCCAAGCACGTTAGTACCATGCCACCCAAGCTCAATATAAAAAACCAAACTCATCGCCATCAAGTCAGATATGACTCATAATGACTCTTCCTTCGGTTTCCGAGGCAGTATCACTACAGAAGTAGATTGTCCAACATTTCCTTCCAAGGAGTGGCTGGTGGGTTTGAACCAGCCTTCTGGTTACCAGTCAAATGCCTTAGGCACTACTCCACCAAAGCGCCTCCAAACTTAATAGCCTACCTTAATTTGTTTAAAAAAAAAATGTTCTTTGTGGCCCTTGTGAACAATTATCTATGTGCATCAGTTTCAAGAAACACAAACTCCAAAGTCAGACTAGAAGCTGTATTTTAGAGTAAATTGTTATTATGAAAACACTGTTCTGGCCCCTCTTCCATGGAAATGTCAATAAGATGGCATCTTTGGAGGTTTTCTCAGCTTCAGAACATTTTTTGATGCCCAGTGTTTCACTGCTATTCATAAAGTTTTCAGTGGCCAATTTTTTCAGGTGGACGGCCCCATCCTTCCTAGTCTGTCTTAGTCTAGAAGCTCCACTGAAACCTGTCCACCATGGGTGACCCTACTGGTATTTGAAATACGAGTGGCATAATTTCCAGCATGTCAGCAATATGCAAACCATCACAGTATGACAAACTGACAGACTATTTTGAATCAGATAATCACATGATCTACTGCCCTGGGGATGACAAATTGAAGAGGAATGATGTACCATTCATTGTCAAAAAGAGTATTTCAAAAGCTATCTTAAAGTACAGTGCTGTCAGTGATAGGATAATATCCATATGCCTATAAGGAAGACCAGTTTATTCAAATTTACGCACCAACCACTAAAGCCAAAGATGAAGAAACTGAACATTTTTACCAACTTCTGCAATCTGAAATTGACCAAACAGGCGATCAAGATGTATTGATCATTACTGGTGATTGGAATGCGAAAGTTGGAAACACAGAATCATCAGTAGCTGGAAAATATGGTCCTGGTGATAGAAATGATGATGGAGACTGCATGATAGAATTTTGCAAGACTAATGACTTATTCATTGCAAATTCCTTTTCTCAACAACAGAAACGGTGACTATACATGTGGCCCTCACCAGGTAGAATACATAGGTATGAAATCTGCTATATTTGTGGAAAGAGGCAATGGAGAAGCTCAATATCATTAGTCAAAATAAGACCAGGAGGTGACTACTAATTGCTCAAATGCAAGTTCAAGTTAAAGCTGAAGAAAATTGAAGTAAGTCCACCAGACCCAAAATATGACTTTAATTATATCTCACTTGAATTTAGAGACCATCTCAAGAACAGATACGATGCATTGAATACCAATGATTAAGACCAGACAAGTTGTGGGATGACACCAAGAAAATAATACATGAAGAAAGCAAAGGTCATTAAAAAGACAGAAAAGGAAGATAAGACAGAAATGGGTGTCAGAAAGGCTCTGAAACTTGCTCTTGAACAGAGAGCAGCTAAAGCAAATTGAAGAAACGATGAAATGAAAGACCTGAACAGATTTCAAAGTGTGGCTCTAGAAGACAAAGTAAAGTATTATAATAAAATGTGCAAAGACCTCAAATTAGAAAACCAAAACAAAGAAAACAATTGGCATTTCTCAAGCTGAAAGAACAGAAGAAAAATTCAAGCACTGAGTTGCAATATTGAAGGATTCTATAGGCACAATAGTGAGTGATGCATGTCCAGCATCAGAAAAAGATGGAAAAAAGCAGAAAAGACCTCAACGTATTGGAGGCCGTGCTGGTCAGAAGACTTCAGATTCTGCAAGATTGTGGGAGGTAAGGCTCCCGGTGGCAACAATGGAAGAAGAGGAGCTGGGTGATCTCCACGAGGTGAAATGTCATGGAGGGCACAAGGGAGCAGCCAGGTCTCCAGTCTTGAGGTCCTGCAGCCCACTGCATCTGTGATGGCGACTTTGTGGTAAGTGCTGAAATGGAAAGATGTGTTCAAAGATGTGTACAAGTATAGCAGAGAAATAAGGTAACTTTTGAAAAATACTGGTTCTGTCTGGATCACGTAATTGGCCATAGTTATGGAAGGACATTTGAAGTATCCAGTGGAGGAAGTCTTCAACCTAAGAAGAAGGAAGAGCCTACTTCAAAAATTAAAGAAGCGGGTGTTGTTTTGAAATATATTCAATGATGGGAAATCTCAGAAACTAACACAAGATGACATTAAATGAGAGGAAAATGTTCAGCAGTTAATTAAAAATGGTGCAACCTTCCAATACAAGACAGAATTTTCTCAAGATAAATATATAAAAAAGAAGAAAAAGAAATATGAAGCTGTTATTACTGTAAGGAAACTATCCACCCACATTCTTTTATGTTAAGTATTATGCAAAGTTATGTATTATGCAAAATAACCTGGACAAATTAACCACACAAGATACAATACACTAGCTCAGATATTGACATTGGAAAATAGCCAGTCTGGCAGTAAAATGATTTTAATGGAAACTATGTGGGTTTGGTGCTGGGTGTGATGATGCAACGAATTGGAGATTCTGGTGCCATTATTCAGCTCTATCCTGGAAACCCAAGGAGGGGTCGCTATGAGTCGGGTTTGACTCGACGGCACATAACAACAACAACAACTCCTGGAGGCGGACCTGTTCGGACAGTAACAACATGTTTTGGATTTCCCAAATCTTTCCTCAATGGTCTTTATGAATTCTCCCTCAACAAAGTGGGCAGTCTTCTAAGTGGGGCATTTTCATCCAAGATGTCTTCAGCACCAAAAAACAGTGCTTCAGTTGTAGAAAGTAATGGCATAGTTGAGGAAAAACAGACTTCTGAACAGCAGTGTGAAGACAGCATGGCAGAAGCCCAGAGAGCACTCTCCCAGAAAAAAACAGGGAAATAATGGAAGTTGTTCCTGAGGATCCAGATTGTAAGGAATCTGAAGAGAGAGGAAGCGAAAAAGGAACCTAACAACAACTACATCAAGAGGGAACTGCCAGAAATGCAAGCTGGATTCAGAAGAGGATGTAGAACAAGAGATATCATTGCTGATGTCAGACGGATCTTGGCGGAAAGCGAAGAATACCAAGAAGAAGCCTGCCTGTGTTTTATTGAATAAGCAAAGGCATTTGACTGTGTAGATTATAACAAATTGTGGACAACATTGCAAAGAATGGGAATTCCTTAACACTCAGTTGTGCTCATAAGAAATCTGTACATAGACCAAGAGGCAGTCATTTGTACAGAACAGGATACTGCATGGTTTAAAATCAGGAAAGTTGTGTGTCAGGATTGTATCCTTTCACCGTACTTATTCAATCTGTATGCTGAGCAAATAATCCAAGAAGCTGGACTATATGAAGAAAAACACTTCAGGATTGGAGGAAAATGTATTAACACTTGTGACATGCAGATGACATAACCTTGCCTGCTGAAAGTGAAGGAGACTTGAAGCACTTACTGAAGATCAAAGACTGCAGCCTTCAATATGGATTATACCCCAACATAAAGAAAATAAAAATCCTCACAACTGGAAGCAGCAGTCAAGAAATAAGACGTCATATTGCACTGGGCAAATCTGCTGCAAAAGGCCTCTTTAAAGCGTTAGAGAGCAAAGATGTCACTTTGAAGACTAAGGTACACCTGACCCACGCCATGGTATTTTTCTATTGCCTTATATGTATGTGAAAGCTAGATAATGAATAAGAAAGACCACAGAAGAATTGATGAATTAAATCATGGTGCTGGCAAAGAATACTGAAAGTACCATGGACTGCCAGAAGAATAAGCAAATCTGTCTTGGAAGAAGCACAGCCAGAATGCTCCTTAGAAGTGAGAATGGCAAGACTCTGGTGGTTCAATAGCAGAATTCTCCCTTTCTGTTCAGGGTTTGATTCCCTGCCAATGCACCTCATGCACAACCACACTTGTCTGTCAATGGAGACTTGCATGTTGTTATGATACTGAACAGGTTTCAGCAAAGCTCCCAGACTAAGATGGACTAGGAAGAAAGGCCTGACAAGCTACTTCCAAAAATCAACCAGTGAAAACCCTATGTATCACAACAGTTATGTTCTGGTTACCTAGTACCACTCTGACAAGAATATATCACAAATGGGATGGCCCTAACAAACAGGAGTTTATTCTTACAATTTGGAGGCTTTAAGCCCGAGTTCAAAGTGCCAGACTCTAGGGACTGAGTCAAAGCCCCTCAGACTTGGGGTCCAGCTCTGCCTCCTGCTCCCGGCCCAATGGAGCTAGAGGCATTTCTTCACTCAGACAGCTGCTGGCTGCTGAGGCTGAGAAGCCCCAAGGTTGACAAGTAAAAAGGTACAGTCCTGATGTTACCAAACCACATGGCAGGCTATTAACTTAAGTTTATTATAAGTCCCAAGATCGGCAGAGCATAGCAGGCTGCTGAGCAATGACACGGCTACATACAAGGTCTAAGCATGCCATAAGCTACAGACCATTTCCAAGGCTTCTCCATATATACAGGAAGCAGACCACATCCCAAAGGCAGCTACTCAGCTGCTTGTGGTAGATCCCACCATGGAGTTGACTGCCAGTCTCATTGTGGGGAATAAGTACCACCAGCTGCCCAGCCACTCAACCAGGCCCAGTCAAGTTGACACACAAACATAACTGCCACAGGTTATAACTGCAAGTGTGGGAAGCCTTTCATTCCATTGTGCATAGTGTTGCCATGAGTCAGGGGCTGACTCTGTAGCAGCTAACAACAATGTTAAGAATGTGATTTCAGGTACTGAAGCAGACATTTAGTAACCCCACCAGCCACTCTGCAGAAGAAAGATGGGGCAATCTATTTCTATTAATAGCCTCAGGTTGCTATGAGTTGGAATCAACTCAAATGGCAGTGAGTTTGGTTTTGGTTTGAATCCTGGATTACCACTTAATTGCTTAAAAAAGGCATGTTAATTGTCCTAGACTTCCATATCCTCCTTTGTACACTTATACTCTACCAGCCTCAGTATTCCTTATCATGTGTGTGTTTACCAGAACAAACAACAGATCTGCACACCAGTCCTTCTACACTCCTTGCCCAGCTCCCACCATGAACAGTGAGAACTGACTATGAAATAGTTCATCAACTTGAGCTACATGTCTCTACAACTGGGCAGAAAGATAATGGGGCTGAAATGCAGCCTGAGCTCTGTGCATCCAGTCATGTGACCCTCCTTGAGCTGGCCAGCCTAGAGTAGAGCTCATTTTCTTAAGCAGTACCAAGACTTACCCTGTGTATCAAACCTGGGCTGAAGGGGTGCCTTTTTCTACATCACTCTGAGCCGTATTTGCTTCTTTCCTGATTTTAAACATGGACCATAGTCCCATTTGCATGATGCTCTTTATGCATGACATCTCTTTGCATCAGCAAAGGCTTTATGAATCCACCAAAGGTGCTGAAGAACTGGTTTTGGTTGATGGAACCATAGGCTGCACCACTGTTAATGGGAGGACTCTTTGTTCCTTTTTAAATTTTATTGTGATAAAATATAACCAAAACCAAACTCATTGCCTCCAAGTCAGACCCAACTCCGAGGCTATATCACTACATCACATAAATTTTGCCATTTTTCCTGTTTTTGCATGTATAATTAGTAGCCTTAATTGTATTTAGAATGTTGCACAACATTCTTGGTCTACTAGCTACTTCCAGACTTTTCATCACCCCAAACAGAAACACAGAAAGATCTTTTTTCTATAGCTGCCAAGAAACTGTCAACACAAAGACAATGGACCCCTGGCAGCCTGGCTTCATGTGTCCTGGGACCATTTTTTTTTTTCCCCAGTAGCACACCAAGCTATAATTCTTTTCATAGTGAAAACATCAATGTCCTTTACATATTCCAAGAAAAACTAAAACCAAACCCATGGTCACTGAATTGATTCTCACTCATAGCCACCCTACAGGACAGGGTAGAACTGCCACATAGGGTTTCCAAGCTGTAATCTTTATGGAAGCAGACTCCCACAGCTTTCTTCCACGGAGCAGCTAATGGGTTTGAACCAGCAGTGAATTTTCAGATAGCAGCTGAGCACTTAACCATTTTGCCACCAGGGCTTCTCCTTTACACATTCATTTAAAATAATTCATTCATATTGTGAAATGCTTTTCATTTTTTTTCATTACTGTCAGTTAATAGTAGACATGAATCACCAGCAATGAGATAAATACTCTCAAGAAACAGCCAAGATAAAAACTCAGTATTCGAGTACGTATTTTTTAATTATCCAATAAAATGATATGAGTTATAATTATTAATGTTCAAAATTGGAAAGCTGGATAATGTACCCCAGACCAAAAGTCTTTCTTCTAGATCCTCAAAGCAGATGTCAGAGCAGAAATCACAGGTGGGTATGGTTCTTAGGTTTGCTCCCTCTCACAGCATATGAAACTTGTCAATGCAAAAATATTCTGTTTTGAAGCTGTAGATAAAGGCATGATACCCAGTGCAGTGCTATGATCCTCTTCAGCACACCTATGAACTCACTGGCCTTCATTTTGCTTCATGAGATGAACATTATTATCTGACCAATAAAATGACTCCTAGTACTCTAAAATAAATTAATCTTGGTTGTTCACCTTAATAACACACACAGATATGTGTAAATACAAAGATAGGGTTTGCTAAATTATATTCAATAGCTGTAGGCAAAACAACCATATCAGAAAGAAGCATATCCCATGCTTTTACTATTATCAGGAGCTCATATTCTACTCTTTAATATTTTTGGTTTCTCTGCTCCAATGACCAGAGAACATCAACTGTAGATCGGAATTAGTTAAGGCAGCACCACTTGCTGTATTTCCAGCCAAGAGAAACCAATGAACCCTGTTCATTCAGCTGGACAATTTCTTCCAGATTTAGCTCCTTTGCTCTGTCTAGTCCATAGATGGCTTCACCCCTGAGCAGAATGAGACCAGGAGGCATGCAGCAACAACTCCAAAATGCCAATTCTCAAAAATAAGTGACAGTGTCAGGGAATCCTATAATGGTTCTATAATGATCCCAAAATAGAAGTCACAGATCATAAGAATCTACATTAACATATGCCCATTGTAATTATCAATGAATCCTTCCACAGCTCTGTTTTAAGACCAACTCCACAGCAAAGGAAAACACTTAGAAATTGACAATATTGCATGTATCTAAAGGTAAGTAAATATGATCATCTTCAGAACAATGGTATTTGTTGCCACCAAGTTGTTTTTGACTCATAGCAACCCCGTGTGACAGAGCAGAACTGCCTCCATAGGCTCTACCTGGTTGTAATCTTTTCAAGAGCAGATCACCAGGTCTTTTTCCCACAGAGCCACTTGTTGGGTTTAAACCAGAAACCTTTAGGTTAGCAGCTGAACACTTAACCATTTGCACCACCAGGGCCCCTACAACAATATTAGTAATTTAATATGGAACCACTAAATTAGAACTGTTTGCATAGAGGTATAGTGTAATGCATCTAAAACACGGTCAGGTTTATTTGCAAGATGGAGAAGACAATATATTAAATGGCTTTGCATCAAATTTTGCCTTTGCAAGCTCAGGACAGGACTTGTGGAATTTCTGAACTCTCTTCTCAGATCACTAACAATTATTACCTGTAAGTCTGTTATTTTGAGCTAAAAATATCCTCCAATCTGAGTAAACTGGAAGAGAACTAATTCTTCTCAATATTCACCTACAATGACTCCTTTTTTCCTACAAAATACTATCTTTCATTTGGTTGCTTTGCCAAGAGGCAATGAAAGATACGGCATTCCAGAGCATCTGAGCCATAAAGACACCAATGAAACAAATAATTGGTATCACTTCCTGGTCAGTCATGTACAAAGGAAAGTTACTGTGTCCTCAAGGCAGAGAGAGGAAGTAAAGCTGATCAAAAGGAATGCTAAAAAGTGCCAGGCAATGCACAAATACTGCCTTACAAAGGAAAGCTGTGCAGACTAAGAGATCAAGTTGAGATATGTTTCATCTACACAGAAAACAAATGTTTTTGTTTTCCGGCTACTACTGTCAACAACTTGGAAGAGGATCTGTGTAGGAGATCCTGGATAGACAGGGAGAACAATGTGGAACAAAACTCAAAATCATTTGGGAA
>NW_006921662.1:6534162-6541960 GCF_000298275.1 Orycteropus afer afer
ATTGTGGTCAATGTCATGAGACAAAGTGTATGTGAACTGCTGTATGGAAAGTATATTTGCTCTGTAAATTTTCACCCAAATCACAATAAAAAGAAAAAAAAAAGAAAACAATTTCATATCAATTAAAACCTAGATTGCCTACTTCACAATCTTCAAAATTGGCAAATCATCTCCTGGTACATAAGGAAAAAAAAGAAAGCTGATGCCTAAAAGTGTTTCCATAAAGTCTTTTCTCTACTGGAACCTGGAGCACTCAGACCATGAGCTCCATGACACCACTAAGTCCTGTAGCTTTTATCTCCCAAACACCATATTTCATCTAACATGAAAGATAAACAATTATAAACACACTATTGTCTTATGCACATCTAAGAATTAAAAAATAGCAACAAATCTAAGCTTGATCTTAATTTCAGAGATATGAAAACATGTGTACATTACAGAATCAATGTAAAATAGTGTATCTTGACCCTGTCTACTTCCTTCCAATCTCATTGTAACCACTCTAATCCAGCTCTTCATATCTCACCTGGACCACAGCAGGCACATCTAACTGGTCTCCTTTACTCCGTCATGACCCCTCGTGTCCATTCTCCATTCTGCCACCAACGTGACAATGTTACAGTACAAATATGATCATTTTTGGCTGCAAAGACTTTAGTAGCTTCCCCATAAAAGCATTACTCCTACAAGACCATAAATAATCTGACTTCTATCATCTCTTCAATCCTCATCTCTCTCCAGCTTCTCAATTCCTAACCTCCAACCCTTCTTGGTTCTTCAAATACCATAATCTCATCCACCCTCTACTACAAATCACTGTTTCCTCTGCAAGCTCATCCTCCTTCTCTTCCCCTGCCAACCCCTGCTTATCCACCTTGTCCATCTTGTCCAGAAAAACCCTCCCTGACCACACTTTCCTAAGTATTCTTCAGCTGTCTTAGGATGAGTCTTCTAGAGATGCAAAGCCAGTGAAGCTTAGAGAGTGACAGAGAGAGATTTATCTCAAGGAAATGGCTCATGTAGTTGTAGAGGCTGGCAAGTCCATGGTCAGATGTCAAGCTAAAGGCCTCTCCTGACTCACATAGCTGCAGGTTTTGATCAAGATCGGCAGGCAATACAGCAGCAGGCTGCTGGCTTTGGAGGCTGACAAATCAAAGATCAGCAGGTAAAACAGCAGGTTGTTGGCCCACAGGCTATGAAGGCAACAATCCCAAGATTGGAAGGCAACATGGCAGGCCACTGGTTCTAATTGAGATGATGATGAGCCAGATGTAGGATCTCGAGAAAAAAGTCAGAGACCTTTGCCAGGACATTCATATATATTGGAAGCAGGCCACATCCCTGATGAAATACCTTTTCAACTGATTGGCTGCTCATAGCAGATCTCATCATTGAGGTGATTTATTACAGTAGATCTCATCATGGAGAATGACTATGTCATAACTAATAAACTACTGAGAGTCATGGCCCAATTGACACACAACCTTAACTATCACAACTAATTGAAAGGTCTGCACTTCAAAACCACTAGCCACTCCATGACAACACTCTGCTCCTAAAGGTTATAGCCTTGGAAAACCTATGAGGCAGTTCTACTTCATCGTATAGCATTACTACAGGGTTGCTGTGAGTCAAAATCAAATTAACAACAATGGGTAATCAGGGGTACCAAGGGATTTTCAATACTACTCTACATCATCTATATTTTAGACCACAAAAATACATGCAGACAGAACTTTATAGAGATTTTTATAAATTTTCAAGCACAAATCTAAGATTTCTAATAAAAATGGAAGATGTCTGATATGAGCATCAGAGGAACAGAGTAACTGAAAATGCAGATACTAAGGTAGACTGCCTGGCTTTAAGTATCAGCTCCATCTCTACACACTGCTATGGATAGTGCCTCAAATTACAATGACATATGAATCTGTAAAAGTAAAAAACTGAGGCTTTGAAGGTATTGAATGATATGTATGATATGCTACTTTTTTGGAAAAGCATAAAAAGAAATTCAGGAAAACAGCAACAAATTGCTGTATGTTTGGAAACTAGGTAAATAGCATCCAAAATAGGAGAGAGAATTTTTTACTTTTCATTTCTTTAAATTAAATCAAATTTTTCTTAATTTAAAATTATTTTTTTTATTTCTAACCTCACAAATCTACCATAGTCAGAAAATATATTTTTAAAAGGAAGAATAGGTAAATGGATACTTTATAGGTAACATGTTACTTTACTAACAGTGTAACTTTGAGGAATTTAACTATTTTGTGTCTCATTTTTTTTTAATCTATAAAATGAAAATAATTGTAACTACCTCATAAAACCAGGATAAGGATTAAACAAACATTAGCATGGTGTCAGGTACACAATAGACATTTAATTTTAGGTGTGATGCTACTGCTGATGACAACAAAGGTGAAAATGTAGCCAGAAATAATATATCTATTTAAGAAGATTAACTTTTTTAAATAGCTAATGCTTGGTCTCCCACCACTCCTCTGTCAGTCTGTCCTACTGTGATGCCTTGGGTGTTGCTGTGAGGCTGGAGGCTGTGCCACCACTATTTCAAATACCAGCAGGGTCACCCATAGTTAACAGGTTTCAGTGGCGCTCCCAGACTAAGACAAACTGGGAAGGCCATCTACTTCTGAAAAAACTGGGCACTGCAAACCTTATGAACAGCAGTGAAGCAGTCTGATATAGTGCCAGAAAATGAGCCCCTCAGGTTGGAAGGCAATCAAAACACAACTAGGGAAGAGCTGCCTCCTCAAAGGAGACTAGACCTTAATGATGTGGATGCAGTAAAGCTTTCAGGACCTTTATCTGCTGTGAAATTAACCAAACATGCAATCAAGATGCATTGACTATTACTGGTAATTACAATGCAAAAGTTGAGAGCAAAGAAGAAGCATCAGTAGTTGGAAATTATGGCATTGGAGAATAAAATGATGCCATACCACATGATAGAATTTTGCAAGAACAATCACTTATTCATTGCTAATATCTTTCTTCAACAACATAAAACAGTGACTATACATATGGACCTCATCAGATAGAATACACAGGAATCAAATTGACCACATTTGTGTGAAGAAGAGATGGAGAAGCTCAATATCATCAGTCAGAACAAGGTGAGGGGCTGACTGTGGAACAGACCACCAATTGTTCTTATGCAAGTTAAAGTTGAAGCTGAAGAAAATTAAAAGTAGTCCACAAGAGCTAAAAGATGACCTTAAGTATATCACACCTGAATTTAGAGACCATCTCAAGAATAGATTTGACACACTGAACACCAATGACCAAAAAGACCAGATGAGTTATGGTATGACATCAAGAACATGATACATGAAGAAAGCAAAAGGTCATTAAAAAGACAGGAAAGGAAGAAAAGACCAAAATGGATGTCAGAAGACAATCTGAAACTTGCTCTTGAATGGAGAGAACTTAAAGCAAATGAAAGAAACGAAGTAAAAAAGAACTCTGCAGAAGATTTCAAAGGATGGCTCTAGAGGACAAAATAAAGCATTATAATGAAATGTGCAAAAACCTGGAGTTAGAAGACCAAAAAGGAAGAAAATGCTTGGCATTTCTCAAGCTGAAAGAACTGAAGAAAAAAATCAAGCTTTAACTTTCAATATTAAAGGATTCTAGCTCTGGTAGCATAGTGGCTAAGACACTTGACTGCCAACCAGAAGGCTGGCAGTTCAAACCCACCAGCCACTGCTCAGAAGGAAGATGGGGCAATCTACTTCCATAGTGATACTGCCTTGGAAACCGAAGGAGGGGTCGCTATGAGTCGGGTCCGACTCCACGGCACATAACAACAACAACAACATGGGCAAAATAGGAACTCTGGTAGTATAGTGCCTAAGGCACTTGACTGCTAACCAGAAAGCTGGTGGTTCAAGCCCACTAGCCACTCCTTGGAAGAAAGGTTGGGCAATCTACTTCCGTAGTGATACTGCCTCGGCAACCCAAGGAGGGGTCGCTCTAAGTCGGGTCCAACATGACGGCACCTAACAACAACAACATGGGCAAAATATTGAACAATGCAAGAAGCATCAAAAGAAGGTGGAAAGAATACATAGAGTCACTGTACCAAAAAGAATTGATCAATGTTCAACTATTTCAGAAAGTAGCATATGATCAAAGACCAATGGTATCGAAGGAAGAAGCCCAAGCTGCACTGAAGGAATTGGTGAAAAACAAGGCTCCAGGAGTTGACGGAATATCCATTGAGATGTTTCAGTAAATGGATGCAGTGCTGGAGGCACTTAGTCATTTATGCCAAGAAATCTGGAAGACAGCTGCCTGGTCAACTGACTGGAAGAGATCCATATTTGTGCCATTAATATCACACACAAGTAAAATTTTGCTGGAGATAATTCAAAAAAGGTTGCAAAAAATTTTGCTGGAGATAATTCAAAAAAGGTATATTGACAAGGAACTTCCAGAAATGCAAGCTGGATTCCAAAGAGGATGTGAAATAAGGGATATTATTGCTGATGTCAGATGGATCTTGGCTGAAAGCCAAAAAGATGTCAATCTGTGTTTTATTGACTATGCAAAAGCATTCAACTGTGTGGATCATAACAAATTATGGATAACATTGAGAAGAATGGTAATTCCAGAACAATTAATCATCATTATGAGGAACCTGCACATAGACCAGGAGGCTGTTGTTCAAACAGAACAAGGAGATACTGCATGGCCCCAAATCAGGAAGGGTGTGTATCAGAGTTGTAGCCTTTCACCATACTTATTCAATATGCATGTTGAGCAAATAATCGCAGAAGCTGGACTATATGAAGAAGAATGCAGCATCAGGATTGGATGAAGACTCAGGAACAGCCTACAATATGCAGATGATGCAACCTTGCTTGTTGAAAGTGAAGATGACTTGAAGCACTTACTGATGAAGACCAAAGACTACACCCTGCAGTGTGCATTACACATCAACATAAAGAAAACAAAAATCCTCACAACAGGACCAATAAGCAGCATCATGATAAATGAAGAAATAATTGAAGTTGTCAGTGATTTTATTTTACTTGGATCTACAATCAATACTCACTGAAACAGCAGTCAAGAAATGAAACATCGTATTGCACTGGGAAAATCTGCTGCAAAAGACCTCTTTAAAGTGTTAAAGAATGAAGGTGTCATTTTGAAGACTAAGGTGAATCTATACCAAGACATGGTATTTTCAGTCATCTCATATGCATGTGAAAGCTGGACAGTGAATAAGGAAGACCGAAGAAGAGTTGATGCCTTGATATGTTGGTGAAGAATACTGAAAATACCATGGACTGCCAGAAGAATGAACAAATCTGTCCTGAAATAAGTGCAGCCAGAATGCTCCTTAGAAGCACTCTAAGGTCAGCCAAAAAGGGAAAGACCTTTAATGAGATGGATTGACACAGTGGCTACAATGGTGAGCTTGCTTTAGCAAGGATTGTGAGGATGGCACACTACCAGGCAATGGTTCTTTCTGTTGTACCTAGGGTCGCTATGAGTCAGAGCTGACTTGATGACATGTAACACACACACACTCACACACATACACATAATGCTTGATACCTGTGTAATTATTGTCCAAACAAGTGTCCAAGACTGATCTTTATTACCCACCTTAACCATAAAGATCCAAAATTCCAGGACAGGTAAATTATACCAGAACCAGCTAAAAAGATTGATGCTTGAGAACTAAAATTGACAACAAATACTGTCAAGTAAGTGTATTTACTCCTTGATTATAGGAGAAAAAATTATTATTTGCAAATGCAATAGAAGAATTATATTTAATGTGTCTTAAAAGGCAGGGAGCTCTGGTGGCATTAATGCCTAAGGCATTTGACTGCTAACCAGAAGGCTTACGGTTCAAACCCACAAGCCAGTCCTTGGAAGTAAGGTTGGGCGATCTACTTCCATGGTGATATTGCCTCAGAAACCCAAGGAAGGGTCCCTATGAGTCGAATCCGACTGCATGACAGTGTGCTCCATTTGCATTTTTAAAAGGGAAGGGCAGGGGACTTCCAGTAGATGGAGGAATAGGCAGACAAGCAACACAGACCCTCTTCAACAAAGAAAAGAAAAACCAATTCACATAGATACAGAAGATAATCCTAGAGCACTGAGCTTTGAAAGGAACTATACAGAAGTGGATTAGGCACCAACTAGTGGAAAAACCTGAAAGAAAACAGTGAGTACAGAGACGATCATAGTTGCGGACTATCAGCTACTCTGAGGGGACCAACAGCCTGAATAGTTCCAAGTGGTGTTGAGACCTGAGAATTGACCTAAAAAAGATCATCCCTGGTCCCATGGGCTGCAGGGATGACTGCGTTGGTGGCCTATGACTAGGAAGGGAAACAGCGAGGTGGGAGACAACCTGAGCTGACTTTCCACTGTCCGGAGGGTGCAGCCATTTTGATTGTTTACACACAGTAGCCATTTTGGATATTTAAAGTGACTGATGGTGCAGCATTTGGAATGTTTATAAGCGGCAGCCATTTTAGATATTTAAAGTGACTGACAGCACAGCCATTTTGAATGTTTACAAGTGGCAGCCATTTTGGATATTTAAAGTGACCAAGGGCACAGCCATTTTCAATGTTTACAAGCAGTGGCCTTTTGGATATTTAAGGTGATAGCATTCTCATTTGGATTCCAGGGACCTAGGAATAGGCTCTGTTTGCCAAGGGCAGCAGGGTCATACAAGAGGCTGACAACAGGCAAGGAGATAGGTAGTGAGTGTGTAAGTGCTGCCCACTAGCAAATAGAGGAGCACAGCACAGTACCTTGCTTGTGCAGATAACATACAAACAAAACAGAGAAAACAAATATCGTGGGCAAGTCACTCCAACAAACAATCACTAACTAAACATAAACACAAAAACGTCACAATGCCTTGGAGACAACATAGCATCACAGTCGACACAAAGAAGCAAGATAAAGCAGGAGAAACAAGGGACCAGGATACGGACTCAAAACACATCCCTGAGGAAGACACAGCATTGTAATTCCCTGATAAGGAATTCAAAAGAATTATATTTAGGTATCTTCAATGAATCAGAGAAAACCCTAGAACAATTTCAAAAGACAATACAAGAACAAAATGAAAAATTAGAAAAGATTCAAAATCTACACACAAAAATCCAGAAGATTAATACTAAATTTTCAGAAATAGATAAGACATTGAATGGGCAAAGGAGCAGAATTGAATCAATGGAAGACAGAATTAGGGAGATTGAAGGCAAACACCTGAACACTTCTTTGGAAAGGGATAATCAGAAAAAAGATCAAAACAAAATGAAGAAAGCCTTAGGTTCATGTGGGATACCATCAAAAGGAATAATCTACGTGTAATCAGAATTCCAGAACAGGGAGACACAAATAAAACCACAGAGAAAGTTGTCAAGATTTGTTGGAAGAGAATTTTACTGGTATGATGAAAGATGAGAATATATCCATCCAGGAAGTCCAACAAACCCCAAACAGAATAGACCCCAAAAGAAAATCACCCAGACATATCATCATGAAACTCACCAAAACCAAAGACAAAGAAAGAATCACAAGAACAGCATGGGATAAACGAAAAGTTACCTAGAAGGGGCAACCAATAATACTAAGTTTGGATTTCTCGATAGAAACCATGCAGGTGAGAAGACAATGGGATGGTATATATAAAACACTGAAGGAGAAAAATTTCCAACCAAGAATTATGTACCCAGCAAAATTGTCCTCAAATATGATGGTGAAATTAGGACATTTCCAGATAAGCAGAAAT
>NW_006921662.1:6542691-6543614 GCF_000298275.1 Orycteropus afer afer
AAGGCAGTATCACTACGGAAGTAGGATTGCCCAACCTTCCTTCCGAGGAGTGGCTGATGGGTTTGAACCGCCAGCCGTCTGGTTAGCAGGCAAGTCTGCAAAACATCACATAATATGAATGAATTTGGAGGACATTATGCTGAGTGAAATAAGTCAATCACAGAAGGACAAATATAGTATTAGTTTGTTGTTGTGGAGGGTCAAGAAAAGGTTTACATATGGAGGGAAACTTTCTTTGTTGGTTGCCAGGGGTGGGAGGGGAGAGGAGGGAACACTGAAAAAGAAAATGCATTCACCCATGTCACTATAGTTCTGTGTATTTCACTGTACATAAATTATATTTCAATAAGATGCATTTTAAAAAAAAGGTGGGGGGGAAGGCAATGTACCACAAGTGACTGATCAACATGGTGGTACTGAGGCAGAGGAAGACATAGAGAGGTATATAGGAGGTACAGACAACAAAGATGAACCCTTTCGCATGTACAGTACTGAGTTGTCAATGATGGCAATCATTGATCTACAGGTGGATAGATGAGTGGACAGGCTGAACAATCAAGTCTGTCTAGGCAGGGAGAATATGCCCATGACCATGTAGAGGGTTAGCAGACAATGTTCCTACATGCATCCTTGTATATGCTGTAAGAATGTCTGGTGTACTATGGAAAGCAGTATGGCAATTCATTAAAAAGTTGGAATTAGAAATACTATTTGACCCACTAACACTGTTGGATACATAGAGATAAGTATTGATTTGGATGAAGAGAAGGGCAACATACCAAATGTGAGTGATCAACATGGTGGCATTGAGGAAGAGGAAGACAGAGAGAGATACATGGGAGGTACAGACAACAAAGATGAACCCTTTTGCACATACAGTACTGAGTTGTCAGTGAAGGCAAACATGGGTATATGGGTGGATA
>NW_006921662.1:6544259-6545564 GCF_000298275.1 Orycteropus afer afer
ATTTGGAAAAAAAAGGGGGGGGGGGACCAGGTTTGCTGGTCTGATAAATCCTGGTGGAACCACTGAGACTATGGCCCCTAGCTGCCCTTCAGGTCTGGAATTGAACCCACACCTGTGGCTTCCAGCCAAACAAAAGATGGGCATAGGAGTTGAACATCTACCTGAGGTAAATACACTCTTTAGAGAGAAAAAGCATAGGAGAAAGAAGGGCTGTTTATGTCCAGCTCAGGGGGTAGGGGTGCATGGAGGTGACTGTCAGAAGGAAGTGGGAGGGGATCTGTTGCATTGTGGTGAATTGTGGTCAATGTCATGAGACAAAGTGTATGTGAACTGCTGTAAGGAAAGAGAATTTGCTCTGTAAATTTTCATCCAAACCACAATTTAAAAAAAAAAAAAATGTTCAGCAGTTTTGAACCCTTAAAAAAAAATGAATGTCTGGTGTACAGTAGAGCTGACAAAGTGCAAGTTTCTGGTGGCTTCTTAGCCATAGCCAGCTACCCTGAGGGAGCAATTAGTTGGACCGGTGAGCTCAGGACCATGGTCACAGGGGACATCAAGTTCAATTGGCATAACACACTACACATAAACATTGTTCTGCATCCTACTTTGGTGAGTTGCAACTGGGGTCTTAAAAGCAAGTGGCTATCTACATGCAATGATGGGTCTCTCCTCGTCCAGAGCAAAGAAGAATGAAGAAAACAAAAGATGCATAGAATCAATTAGTCTAAGGGACTGGTAGCCGTGCAGTCCTCAGGCTATATGACCATAAGACCAGAAGAACTAGACAGTGCCTGTTGACCACTGTCAACCACTCAGAGGGAGTTCGGTACAAAGATCCTAGATAGAGTGGGAGAATAATGTAGAACAAAACTCAAAATCACAGGGGGGAAAAAAAAGACCAGTTTTTCTGGGCTGATATAGCCTGTTGGGACCCCTGAGACTATGGCCTCTAGTTACCCTTCAGGCCTAGAACTGAACTCACTCCTGTGGCTTCCAGCCAAAAAATACAAAGGCATATGGGGTGAACATTCACACCGTGTAGGTATACTCCTTGGAGCAGTCAGTCATGAGGGGAAAGAAGGGCAGTGCTTGCATAAAGAGACAGCTCAGGGGGTGAGAGTGCATGGGAGGGAAGGACACAGGGAAGAGGTAACTACAGGGAGGAAGTGGGAAGAGATCTGTTACATTGTGGGGAATTGCCGTCAGTGTCATGAAACCAAATGTGTATGAACTGCTGTATGGAAAATGAATTTGCTCTGTAAACTTTCACCCAAATCACAATACAACTTTTTTTAAAATCTAAAT
>NW_006921662.1:6545834-6548534 GCF_000298275.1 Orycteropus afer afer
CTATGCCACCAGAGCTCCCTATACTATATAGTATATACAATAATTATAATATGATATATAGATAAATATAAGCTACAGCAAAGACATTTCTTTTATTAATGACCACCTAAGTTATATGTGGTCATCTGTAAGAGAACAGGTGTTCTCCAGGTAAACATTCCCTGGGCACACAATGTAGCCATTTCATATCAGACAATCCTCAGCTGACCATCATGTGCCGAGCTGATTATTTGGAATCTGCCATGAATTTTCCCACAGAAATCATTTCTAACACATGGTTTTGGCATTTCATACTAATTGTACTACAATGTTATTATGCACTGCAGATTAATAGGCTTTGTGTACTCTGATATGATGTGTGACATTGTGGATTAAATAGGTTTTATGAGTTAACTTTAGAACCTGAACAATTTTCTAATAAGGCTACTATGAGAAAATAGGTTCCAGGGCTCAGGAAACCAAGAAACAATGAAAATGCAAGTTGCACATCTCTATTCATGCTCTCCCTGTCTTCATCCCACACCCCTGTCCACGCCTTACCAGGCTTCAGCCAAGGCCCTCCATAGATGCATCTCTTTCCCCATCCCACCCAGCCCCTCAACATCAGTTGAAATTCCTCCCCTCTTCCCAATCCTACCCTAGAGCTCAAGTAACAACATATATACTTACCTTTCACTTCTCATACTTTAACAAAAGCACTAATAAAACAACTCCTCACCCTCACTTGACCTTGGTAGACCTCACTTGCCTGGTGGTCTCCCCCCAACCAGTTCCTTTCTGCCTTTGCTTACTCCTACTTAGCTCCATCCTTTACTACTCCCTCCCTTACGTTTGGGAGCCCCTGGATGGTGCAAAGATTAACCACTTTGTTGCTAACCAAAAGGCTGGAGTTTCCAGTCTTCCCAGATGTACCTCCCAAGAAAGGCTGGTGATCTACTTCAAAAAAGTTAGCTACTGAAAAACTTATGGAGCACAGTTCTACTCTGATACACATAGGGTCATCATGAGCTGGAATTGACTGAATGCCAACTGGGTACCTTATGCTTTAAGCCATTACCAAAAGGGAACCAGCGTTTTCCAAACTCTCCCTGCTCTGTTTCATCTCCATATTTTGCTCAGGCTATTGTTCCCATCCCTCCAAGGTCTCTCTCAATCTGTACTTTCAGGAATTTTACCAATCCAAAATCCACCTTAGATCCTCCCACGTTAAGACATCTCCTACAACAGCCAACCAGGTTGGCTCCTTAATTGTACTCACCACATTCTGTCTTGGACTATGAATACTTATTTCCATGTCTTCCTTTCTTTCTTCTTTCCTTCCTTCCTCTCTCCCTCTCTTCTTTCTTCTCTGAGTTTTAGCTTCTTGAGGGCAGATACAGTTTCTTTATATGTCCAGATACCTGTCTTATTCCCAACACACACATGTGCGCACACACACACACACACACATACACACACAACACTGCACCCAGCTTACAGCAGACATTAGTGAGTGAATGTAATCATAAGGGGCA
Source organism: Orycteropus afer afer (assembly GCF_000298275.1). NCBI lineage: Eukaryota > Metazoa > Chordata > Mammalia > Tubulidentata > Orycteropodidae > Orycteropus > Orycteropus afer. The sequence continues at coordinate 6,547,349 of NW_006921662.1, forward strand.
GTGGTCCTGTGTCTCCCTCCATCCAAAAAAATAAGAAGAAGAAGATTACAGAGCAGTATCTGTAACCATTTGTTAATAAGTGAAATGGAGTCAATGCCTGAGCAGAAGCTAATACTATGGGAAAACAAGTTCAGGTATGAACAGACCATTCAAGCCAATCCAACAGTTCTCTTCTGGACTCATTAGCATTTGAAGACAGAAGAGAAAATGCTCCCTTTCACCTTGTGAAAGAAACAATAGACAACAATCACTGTGCACTAACTGGTTGCCATGCACCATGGTAAGCACTTCCTGAGGGTCCCCTCATTTCATTCTCATAACATCCTATCATTATCCCTATTTTACATATGAGGAAAGTGAAACACACAGTAGTTATTTAACTTGCCCAGAGGCACACAACCATTGGGTTAGAGCTAGGATTTGAACATCAGTAGTATCTTTCCCTGGTCCAAACTCAATTCTTATATTTGGCTTCCTGTTTACTGTGGCCTTTTTGCAGCATACTTGTAGGTTGTAGATGTCACCAGCTACAATGAGATAAAAACAAACTGTTCCTACAAATGTGCATTTCTAAGACTAACTGAGCCCATCACCACTACCACTCTACACACACACACACACACACACACACACACTACCAGGCTCTGGACAAGTTGTTTTTCTTCTCTCTCATCTCAGAGCAAACCAAGGAGCTACAAATCAACAGCAAAGGATATGTGTTAAATAATTTAGTCAAATTCACATTGCCAAAGTGAAGGAGACTATTTCAAAGGCAGGCTGAGGATGCTACCAATCTGATCTTGGGACACTGATGCCTACAGACTCCCCTAAACTGTGTTGGGTGAGAGCCTAGGCTCCCAGCCACCCTGACACCAGGGTCTGAACAGGGCTATGCAGCCACTAGCAACAAAATCCCTTCCTCACCTGCTACATGGGGACATCACCACCTACCTCATCAGGTCTCTGAGAGGATTGAATTAATTTAAAATAATGCACACAGTAAGTACTCAGTCAATGGTAGACAGTATAAGAGTAACCCTTTTGCCTCATTTATTCTACTGCCATTTTCATCACTTACAGAGGGCCACCCTTCTTCCTCTTTAAACTTTATGGTTTGCTTTAAGATGCATGGAAAGCTGTAAAATACAGAAGAAGATATATTGAGATAGGGATTTTTCCCCCTCTT
>NW_006921662.1:6549134-6572638 GCF_000298275.1 Orycteropus afer afer
GATTGCTTTAGCTGCTAATTTACATCTTGGATTCGTTCTCTCAAAATCCAGCCTGTTTACCCTGTCTGTGAGCACCAATTGAAGCCCTAATCCGTAATGTGCCACCACTTGGATGTTCCTGTCGATGAAATTGCTTAAACCATCAAATCCAGAAATTTTGTATAAACCCACGGCCAGCGAATAGTTTGGCCTTTTAAATACAACCATCTGTTCTCGTAATAGATTTTCCTATCCTACTTACTTCCTCTGTTGGTCTGTTGTTGTTGTTATGTGCCATGGAGTCGTCTCTGACTGATAGGGACCCCTCCTTGGGTTTCTGAGGCAATATCATTACGGAAGTAGATTGCCCAACCTTCCTTCTGAGGAGTGGCTGGTAGGTTTGAACCAACAACCTTCTGATTAGCAGTCAAGTGCCTTAGGCACTACATCACCAGAGCTCCCTCTATTGGTCTGGACACCCAATAAGAGCAAATCCTCCCCTCCCTATTTCAGCCCCATTCTTGCTGAGAGACTGAGTGTTGGTGCTGTGTCTCCAAGTTGTTCCCAGCACCAGGATTCTAGCCTTCTACAGCAAGCAAATTTTAAGATCAGATTCCCACCAGAACTGGGGAGTCAGATTTAGAAACTTAGTTTCATTTTGTGGTATTTCCCTCAATGGTAAGAATACTTATATTTGAGATGCAGGTAGTATTTTTGTTCTTTATGATGATCTTATTACAGAAGCTTGTTAATAAGCCCCCAAATCAGAGACCTGCTGGAGTCTCCCAGCCTTAACCCAGCTGGAACCACAGAGCAGGAAGCAAGTGGGAACTGGCTCCCACTTTTGTTGTCAGAGAAAAGGAACCTGAGGCATGTGACTGCTAACCAGAAGGTTGGTGTTTCGAACCCACCAGCCACTCTATGGAAGAAAGACGGGACAATCTTCCGTAACGATTTACAGCCTCGGAAACCCAATGGGAGTCACTATGTGCCAGAATTCACTCGATGGCCATAGGTTTGGCATTCTTTCTTTTCAGAAAGGAAATCTGGTGGCGCAGTGGTTAAAGCATTCAGCTGCTAACCGAAAGGTCAGTGGTTCAAATCCATCAGCCGCTCCTGCTGTAAAGACTTAACAGTCTTGGAAACCCTATGGAGCAATTCTACTCATCCTATAGGATTGCTATGAGTGAGAATTGACTCATTGGTCATGGGTTGGGTTGGGTTTTGGTTCCTTGTAAGTCTGAGCTGGCACATGGTCTACAGATCAAGGAGCTGTAGACTCAGCCTTGATCCCCCAGGCCACTTGCTGCTCACTGACAACTGGGATGATGAACGCCAGGACCACAGGGGAATGAACACATGCCCCATGTACACTGCATCTTTCCGTTCTTGCGTGAAATGGAGGGGAATGTTCTTTTCAGTATTCTTTTTTAACAGAAGAAGAGCCATTTATTTTTCAGTATGTAAATACCTCAGGCGGATTCCCATTGAGGATGACCTAATTTGTTCATTGAAGGGGATAAACTCTCCCTATCTATACATTGTTGTTGTTCTGGTTTCCCCTGTTAAATTATACATAAAAGGCCCAAACTGTACCAAGGCCAATTTTAGAAATGAACATGTCTTCAGAACATGAATCGTAATGAGATTTTTATTTACAAATGTGCCGGAGAATGTGCATTATGTTAGACACTTCTTCATATTTTCACCAGTTTGTCATCCTAAATGCATTTTTACTAAATTGTTATAAAATGCATTTTTTATCATGTATTTGTTCACCACCTTAGACCTGCCAGTGCCCTCTTTGAACTTAGACTATTTTTGGTGACCGAAAGCTAAAATGTGTAATGAAAAAAAAAAGGTTTTCCAAAAGGATACACCATTGTATGCCACTCATCCTTCAAAATAAACTCCTGTGCAGTCTTTTGCCTTCCTGATGATCACTTTTCCTCTAAAATACAGTCTTTTCAAACATGAACAAATCTATGAACAAGTGTTTTTAGAACACCAGTTCTACAAGATCCTTCTCTCCACAGGAAGACAGGGAGCAGAGTTGGAAAACCCTGTTCGTTCTCCCCTTCCAAGGTTTACCAATCACATGGAGGCCTACAGCCAAGAAACCTGTTGAACTTGACCATGCCCCTATTTTCCAAGTTTATCTGCATGTGGAGCCCTTTTCCAAGCAAGACTTTTTCTTATGCTGGGGAGCTTCTGTTTCTAGGATTACACTTAGGAATCATTGATTTAAACCACCTAATACCTGGAATGGGAGCTCTGGTAGCATAGTGCCTAAGGCACTTGACTGCTAACCAGAAGGCTGGCGGTTCAAACCCACTAGCCACTCCTCGGAAGGAAGGTTGGGCAATCTACTTCCGTAGTGATACAGCCCCGGCAACCCAAGGAGGGGTCACCATGAGTCGGGTCCGACTCAACAGCACATAACAACAACAACAATACATGGAATAATTTTAGGTCAAATAAAAGTTGAGATGCAGCAGAACACATTCTTTTAGAGAATTAAGAGGAAGCTGACCTTGTTTATTATTTGTGAATTCCATAAATCCACAGTGTTTTAAAAAAATAGATAAAGTAAAGATGCTTTAAATAACTAGGTGAAGGGACACAGTGTCAGAACCCTTAAAATTATACAAATAAAAGATTCCAGAGATATGCCATTTTCCCCCATGAGAACCTCAGCCCAAAGTCTGGCACTTTCCATCTTGTTGATGCAGGATCTCTAACAGCCCCCTCTCTACCCAGAGTATTTAAAAATCGTCCTCTAGGTTGAAACTGGTGCAGTGCTCCTGGAATTGAAAATGCTCAGGAGAAAGGGCCCCCCACTCAAGCCCTGGTCTGGGTAGTCATGGTGGATAATTATGGCCCCCAACAGGCTCTTTGTTGCCAGATCTGTGGGGCTGACAAACCCCATGGACACATTCTTTCTCTTGCAGCACAGCAAACAGGAAAATGCACACAAATATCACCCTTGAGCACAAGGCCAGCAAACCAGCAGCCTAAGGGTTGATGCACTGTGGTCCATCTGGGCCAGTTTTTAGCCAATAAGAACATGTTATAAAAGGAATTCCAGATGTGTCAAGCAACTGGTTGACAGCAAGTGCGGAGTAGCCAAATGGAAGGAGTTGCATTCCATCCTCAATCAGAGTTTTCTTGGAAAGTAAGACAGAAGTGTTTTTATTAAAACACAGAGCAGATTGCCCTGGACCCTCTGCCCATTCAAGGCTCCTGTAGCACCCTCTTTCCCCACCCCATACACAAAGCCATAGCAGGAAACATGAATCCAGTGAAGGGACTCTGTGTAAATTCATTTCATATTCCCCATAACACTTAGTAGAGGACTAGGCCAATAAGTGTTGCTGTTGTTGTTATGTAAGTAAATGCTTCAAAAATACTAACTGATTGATTAATGAATTGACCAACTGATGACACTTCTGAAGGTGCTATTATCTAAGAAGGAGCTCGACTCAACACAGCACCTCGTTCCTGCTTTATGACTGGAGATTGTTTTCTATTTCGAGGGAATCCTGTTTGAACTGGACTGTGAAAAACGAAACAAAGCAAGCTGGCAAATAGTTTCAAATTCTGTTTCATCCACGAAATTTGTACTGTTTCTGTTGACAATTGTCAAACACTACCAGGCCCTTTCCATCATCTTCTCCCACTAAGAAGAGCCTCAAGCATACTGTCCTATGTGTATTTGCATTGCTACCTAATGATTATGAATTTCCTGAGTTTTTATGGAAAGTTTTAAAAGGAATAGATATGATAGGTGAAATATATTCATTTAAGCCTGCTAACTGATGTTTTCAAGGTCTTATTTAAGATTTAAGCACAAGCTTAGTTTCATCATTAAGTACTAGTATCAGATAAGATACATCATTGAACAAATGAGTCTATCTTGAGGAACGTCACTGTAATCAGCCATATTAAGACCTAGAATCTACTACGTACTTAAAAGGCCTATATATGAACAGGCTAAGCACAGAACTTAGCCTTAGTCCTCACAACTGCACCAATGAGCAGCATCACAATAAATGGAGAGAAGATTGAGGTTGTCAAAGAATTCACGTTGCTTGGTTCTACAATCGATGCCAACGGAAGCAGCAGTCAGGACATTAGACAACGTGTAGCATTGGAAAAGTCAACTGCTAAGGAACTGTTTCAAGTGCTGAGGAGCAAGGATATCTCCTTGAGGACTAAGGTGCACCTGACACAAGCCATGATATTTCCAATCACCTCGTATGCATGTGAGAGCTGGACAATGAATAAGGAAGACCGAAGAAGAGTTGATGCTTTTGAGTTGTGGTGCTGGCGGAGAATGCTGAAAGTACCGTGGACTGCTAAAAGAACTAACAGATCTGTCCTGGAGGAAGTGCAGCCAGAATGCTCCTTGGAAGCAAGAATGGCCAGACTTCGTCTCACCTATTTTGGTCATGTTGTAAGAAGGGACCATTCCCTGGAGAAGGATGTCATGCTTGGTAGGGTGGAGGGTCGACGAAAGAGGGGGAGGCCTTCAAGGAGATGGACTGATACAGTGGCTGCAATGATGGGCTCAAGTATAGCAGGGATTGTGGGGCTGGCTCGGGATCGGGCAGTGTTTCGTTCTGCTGTGCATGGGGTCGCTATGAGTCGGAAACGACTCGACAGCACTTAATAACAACAACAACAAGCACACATGGGGTCACCTTGAATCAGAATCAAGTCTACCACAACTAATAACAACAAATATCTTCAAAGGAAAAAAAAAATTATCCAGTGTGATTCTGATTGAGAATCTGCAACATACATTCACACTTCTCATACTTCTATAGAAAGTGAAAGTAATACTTAATTATCAAAATTAAAATCCTCAGAAACTACGTATGTAAAATAACTTCCCTTTTTCTGCTAGTTTCAATCCCCCAAGGAGTGAAAGAACTGACAGAGATCTTTTTTGGGTGTAGGTTCCAAGAAACTAACGTGTTTTCCTGTTCTGAATAAGTAGTTCTTGATAAACTATCTAACCAGTGATACTATTTAATAAAATGAAGTTCTAGTTATGGCTCAGAAACTACACTTGATTGTATAGTATCTGAACGTCTTTGTTTCAACTAATAATCAAGCACTGTGCTTTTCTCCACACTATACTCAATTAACAACACTGTATCAAATGTCTTAATTTTTGTGACTTTAAGTCCAGGACCACTTAATCTCACTCTGCTCCTCTATGAACATTTCAGAGCAGTTTGATGGAGCGCTACACCCACAATCTATCCAAGCTAAAGCAAAGTTACTAATGGAACATCACAGCATTGAAATTTACCCTTAAAAAATCTAATCTGGTCAGGAAAATGGGGCTGCTGCAGGTGGATGTTTGTGCTGCCACCTCTTGGATTTACAAGGAAATACAAAATAGAGAGAGAAGAGGAAAACTTTTGTTGCTTGATACAATATTTATGTTAGGGCCCACTGCTTCTTAAATTGGGGGAGGAGGGTGTGGGTCAGGAGCTTGTAGACTCTTTGGAGAATATTATGAAAGCCTTGGACCCTCTACCCAGGAAAAAATACATACATAAACTTTTTTTTTCTAGACACATCTAGGGTGCTCTGGACAACTTGAAACCTATCCATGTACCTCTTTCCAGACTACAAATTTAGTAGAGCACTCTCATTTTTGGGGAGCTGTGATACAACTCCTGGTAGTTAGTGGGAACTTTAGTCCAGAATTGATTATGTATTGAAAGAAAAGGGGGGGGACCTTAAACTTTCCCCTGCAGCAGAGAATATCTGGACTTAACTTCAGAGTTAATCTAATCAATGGAAAAATCTCTCTGGGAATTCTGGGCGGTATTTCCAACAGAAACATTATGCTTTTGACGCCTCGATTGTTGATATCTTAAATCCGCCCAGTGTTGAGTTTGGGACCAGGTGACAAGGTCTGGCAGTCTGCTGGTTTGTTTAGCTTATACAAATGTCTGCTGTGTTTCTACAAATATTTCAGCAGCACTGGTTGCACAGAGCAGTTGGCTGCCTCTAAATTCTTTTGAGCATATCCCATGCTCTCCAGATCCAGAGCCTCCCTGTTCCTCCCTAAAATGGAACCATTCCTCCATATCTCCAGTTGAGGAGAGGAACAGCCGAGTCCTTGGAGCACCTGAGAAGCTGTTCACACTAATGCACCTAGCCTTCCTCCTAATAGGGTGATTGGCAGACACCTAAAGAGGTATCGATCGGCCCAGTCAGTCCACCACTCTGATCCTTTCACTTGTCAGTGTGACCAAAGTATTAACCTAGTAGTACTTGGGACCCCATACACTGCATGAAATTAGCCCTCTATGAAGCCCCTATATCTGCTATATGCTTAGGGAGTAAGCTGATTTCCACACATGGAGTAACCAAACCTGGTCTCGAGGAAGGAAAGTTCTCCCATCTTGCTTTCTGTTCTCGTTGACTTTGATTTTTATCTTTGCTATTATTCTCATCACTCTCACATAGCATGTTAGTCCATCAAAATGCAGTATTTTATCTTAAAAATTGTCATTATTTTATCAAGTATAAAGAAGGCCCCAGAGCACTTACGAGTGCTGTTACCTATTAACAGCAATTTAACCGACTCCTGACTGGTGATGCAGCCAACCCTGAGGGTGTTGCTGCTACCCAGGTCTAGATTGCTTCAGGAGTTTTTCCATTTTATTAATGTAATAAAATGTAGCTCTTACAATTATCTACAGTATATCATTGCAAATGCATATAATTGATATTATCAGCTGAATACTTTAAGTTACTTTTCTATTCATAAAAGCTAAACCAAAAAACAAACTCACTGCGTCGAGTAGATTCAACTCATAGCAACCTCTCCTTGGCTTTGGAGGCAGGTTCTCTATGCAAGTAGATTGCCCAGTCTTCCTTCCAAGGAGTGGCTGGTGGGTTTGAACTGCCAGCCTTCTGGTTAGCAGTCAAATGCCTTAGGCACTATGTCACCAGAGCTCCCATTCGTAGAAACTAGTATATATATTAATCATACAGAGAATTAATGATGGCTTATACTACTTTGTCTATAAGTAGACATACTCGAAGCAGTTATAGTAATCTTCTCTTTAGTTACAGAGTGTGTTACCAAAAGATGATTTTTTTTTTAATTCTGGGGAAAAATATATATAACAAAACATTTGCTATTTCTTCTTCTTTATTTTCTTTTAACATTTGCTATTTCTATGTGTACAGTTAAGTACATTAATTACATTCACCATGCTCTGCAACCACCACCACTACCTATTTCCAGCTGTTTTTTAAATCACCTTTAACAGAAACTCAGTGCTCTTTAATCCATAATTCCCTTTATCCCCCTCCCTCCACTCTTGGTTGTTGTTGTGGTTAGGTGCCATTGAGTCGGCTCCAATTCATAGTGACCTGATGTACAACAGAATGAAACAATGCCAGGTCCTGTGCCAGCCTCACAAGCCTTGCTATACCTGAGCCCATTGTTACTGCCACTGTGTCAATCCATCTCGTTGAGGGCCTTCCCCTTTTTTCATGACCCTCCACTTTACCAAGCATGATATGCTTCTCCAGGGAATGGTCCCTTCTGACAACATGACCAAAAACATGACCACTTTTGGTAATCACTGATCAACTTTGGTTTCTATGCATTTGTCTGTTCTAGATATTTCATATAAATAGGATCACAACATCATTTTTGTGTCTGACTTATTTCACTCAGCATAATATTTTTAAGGCTCATCCATGTCATAGGTTGCATCAGAACTTATATCTTTTTATAGCTGAATAATATTCCATTATTATATGTGGACATAACACATTTGTTTATCAACGGATGATTTTAAAATGTATTTTCATAAGCATAACATGATACTATACAAGGGAATAAGGTGAGCACATTTATATAAAACTAGATTTTATAAGATGACAGTGGATGTTGAACATAGCACTAGTTCTGACTCTTCTTGCTTCAATTCTTCTAAAATTTCACCCAAAGATATTTACTTTTAGATTTCCTTCTTTTCATCATTAAAAGTGTTTACAAGGACTCCAAACTTAACCTGTCCAGGATGAAACCACAATGGTCTGCTTCCAGTGTCCCCATCACAGGAGGTAGTACCATCATTATCCAGCTCCAAAAACCAAAACCCCAGGGGTCATCCCTTGTTTCACCAAGCTTTGTTAATTTTACCCCCTAAGTATCTCAAAAATCTGCACTTTTCCCACATCCATTGTCACATTACCAATTTTTTTATCTCACATGGGTCCTGCGGAGGTCCCATACCCCATCTCCTACATTCACCAAAGGTCCATCTCAAATCCATTTTCCATATTGCTGCAAATTATGCCTCACTCCTCCCACTAAAAACACTTCTATTGCTTCCTATTGATCTTGAGACAAAAAACAAACTCCTCTCCTTAGGCATAAGGCCTCCTACATGGTCTGGCTCACTAGCACTCAGGTGGTGTAGTGCCTAAGGCACTTGACTGCTAACCAGAAGGCTGGTATTTCAAACCCACCAGCCACTCCTCGGAAAGAAGGTTGGGCAATCTACTTCCGTAGTGATATCACCTCGGAAATCCAAGGAGGGCTCACTATGAGTCGGTCTGACTTGACGGTACATAACAACAACAGCACCAGGCTATTTCCAATGCATCACGAGGACTTTCTCTGAATTCTTCAGCCTTGACTCTCCTTCCATCATAGGGCCTGTGTTGCACTCTTTTCTGCTCCTCTTTGCCTGGTTAATTCTTACTCATTTTTCAGATCCTAGCTTAAGCTATGGGTTCTCAAGGAAGCTTTCCATTTCTAGGTCAAATTCTCCTACTATGAGCTTTCATACCACCTCATACCTTCTCTTCATACTTCAGTTTTTTAACTTATGTGATCATTTGATTAATATCTATCGCTTTCATTTATCCACAATCTTCATGAAGACAATGTCTTCTTTTGGTCCACACTTTAATTATTCAATAAATGTGTCTGTTGGTTGGTCAATTGGTCAGTCAGTCTGACTGCTCCATGCCAGACTTTATAAGAGTCACAGACTCTTAATCCAGACGTCTTGGTTTTTGAGTTCTAGTCCTGCCACTAAGAGCTCTGGTAGCATAGTGCCTAAGGCACTTGACTGCTAACCAGAAGGCTGGCGGTTCAAAACCACCAGCCACTCCTCAGAAGGAAGGTTGGGCAATCTACCTCCGTAGTAATACTCCTCAGAAACCCAAGGAGGGATCACTATGAGTTGGGTCCAACTCAACAGCACATAACAACAACAACAGTTCTGCCATTTACTTCTCTATCTCTCAGTTTCTCGATTTAAAAAAAAAAAAAAAAGTTACCATCAAGTCGATTCTAACTTATGGTGGCAGCCTGTGTGTCAGAGTGCTAGATGAGGCCAAACCATGTAGGAGCCCTTATGACTGTTCTCCATACAGTTTCCAATGGCTGACTTTATTTTAATGTAGATTGCCAGGACTTTCTTCCAAGTTAACTCTGGGTGGACTCGAGCTGCCAATCTTTGAATTAGCAACCTAGTACTTAGCCATTTGCATCACCCAGGGACATCCTATCATTAAAAAGGGTTATAATACCTATCTTACAGGGTTGCTGTGAAGTTTAAATGAATTTATATATAAATCACATTGAACAGTGTGCCTGGAGCATAGTGATTATATATATGTATTATTATCATCATCATCCAATTTTAATGGTGATAAAGAAGATTCTCAAAGATTGAGGGCCTCTATAGGCATTGTGATGCTAAATCTCTTGAGTTGTTAAGCTGAACCTTATGACATGTTGGCTTTATGGCCAACTGAGGACTTATTCCTTAATTATGTGTAGCATAAGTTCTCGATTACCATTTAAAAAAAGAAAAAGCATTCCTACTTTTATTTCTATTGGACTGATCTGCCTTTCCTTATTAGAACTTTCAACAATCTTGCTGTTTTTGCACTTATAGATCATGATGAATATCCATATGACACCGCAAAAATAAGTTCCAACACAGCAGACATACCATAGGCTATAGCCGAGATTAACATGACTCCACATAGTCACTAGCCCCTTCACTTGGTGCCTAATGCACAGACAGGTATCTTGACCTGGAAGGAACCTGTCAGGAAAGGTGCCCCTCATTATAACCTGAATATCCTTTACAGTTCTCCTGGTCCCCATTCCCACCCTGAATGCCCACCTCCATCCTGTGGTTCAAATCTGGCCTGTTCTCAAGGGCTATTTCAATGCTTTTGCAAAACCCTCTCTTTGGGTTCTCTAGTGCCGCTCTAACAGAAAATGCCACAAGTGGAGATGGGTTTAACAAACAGGTATTTATTCTCTTACACTTTAGGAGGCTAGAAACCCAAGTTCAAAATGTCAGCTCCAGGGGCTGAGTGAAGGCCCCTCAACCTTGGGCTTCAGTTCTGCCTCTTGGTCCAAGGCCTCTGGAGCTGGAGGCATCTGTTAACTCAGGCAGCTGCTGGCTGCTGAGGCTGAGAGACCCATAGTCGACAAGGGGAATGGCACAGTGCAAAGATTATCAAGCAACACAGCAGGCCACTAGTGCAAATCCAGACGGAAATAGTGCCAAGATCGACAGGCAACATGGTAGGCCACTCACTCACTGATGACTCAGCTAAATGCAGGATCCACACGTGCCAAGGAGCTCCAGAGACCTTTCTCAAAGTTTCTTCTTATATACTGGAAGCAGACCACATCCCTAAGGTAGCTACTCAGCTGTCAAAGAAGATTCCACCATGGAGTTGATTGCCAGCCTCATCACAGGAAATAACTACATCCAGCTGTCCAGACACGCAAAACCTGGCCCACCAAGTTGACATGTAACCATAACTACCACACTCTGCTAACAATATTCTCTTTCCTTCCTTTCCCACTAAGCGGTTTTTCTTCCTAATTGGATCGTAAATTCCTCAAGAACAAGGATTTATTGTAAGTTACTGCTTCAGAAAATGTTCTTTTTCTACCCAACTGAACTTTTCCAGAATGACCAAACGAATACATATATACTTGCATATATAAAGAAATGCCTAAGTAAGAAAGCTATTTGCCTAATGTCCCACATTCTCCCACAGTCAATAGTATTGATTGATGCTATCTTTAAGGTACCCACAATTTTTAAAACAAAGTTAATTCCACCTTCATGATAAAGTCACAATACAGATCATTTCAAATATTTACCGACATTAAAGGTTCCAGTCCAGATTTCTCAAACCTCATAACTAGAATAACTAAAATTGAAATAGGAATTTATTTTTATTTATTTATTTTTTTACTGTGCTCTGCATGCAAATTTACAAGCAAATTTGTTTTACATTCAACAGTTCATGCACATTTGATTTCATGGCCATTATTACCATACCCAACCATAAAGAACTCTCCTCTCTTCCTGTCCTTGTGACTATCCGCTCCTTAACTCTGTGGTCCTGTCTGTCCAGCTTCCCCTCTATGTGAATGCTGCCCATCTGATGTCTCACGGCTGATTGCTCTAAGGGACGCACCTCCCTAGAGTAGGTGAGTACATTGGCCCTGGGGTAGGTGTTCTGCATGTAGGTCTTTCTATCATTGGGCTGAGAGCCAATCCATGGAAATGAGTCCATTTCTAGGCCTGAGGGAGCTCTGGTGGCATACTGCCTAAGGCATATGACTGCTAACCAGAGGGCTGGTGGTTCAAACCCACAAGCCACTCCTCAGAAGGTCGATTGGGCGATCTACTTCTGTAAAGATATCACCTTGGAAACCCAAGGAAGGGTAGCTATGGGTCGAATTGACTGGACAGCAATGAGTTTGGTTTTGTTTGGTTTACTAGGCCTGAAGGGTAACCAGGGGCCATAGTCTTGGGGTCCCACCAGTCTCTATCCGACCAGTAATTCTGGTCATTTTTGTGTTTGTGAATTTTGTTCCACATTTTCCCTCCCACTCTATCCAAGATCTCCAGTTTTGATCTCTTTCCAAGCAGTTGGCATTGGTAGCCAGGCACCATCCAGTTCTAGTCTCAGGGTCGTGAAGGCTGAGGTCCTCATGGTCCATCTTATCCTTGGACTAATTGTTTCAAGAATTTCTTGTTTACTAAAGGTAAAAATGCATCCAGAACACTTTCTTTCACCAGGATAGAATGGACTTATCAGATCTGAGTGGAAGAGTAGGTTGACACCCTTATTTAAGAATGGAAAAGAGGGAAGAGAAGGGCACCAGTATTCACTGAGCAGGTGCCATGTTTCAGCCCTCATGCCAGCCTCATTAAGTAGGTTATTTCATTTAATTCACAAGTACAGCCATCTAGATTTTATCTCCATTTTACAGATTAGAAATCTAAGACAGTTTGTATCTTCTGCTAATGGTACCACAGCTATTAAGTAGTAGAACTGACACTTGAACCCAAACTGTCTGACATCCAAGTGCATGCTTTTTTTATAATACAGGATGTCATTATGAAAACTATCCCCTCATTTATTTCAATAGGTAGTTCTTCACAGTGGAATGACTTTTCAAATTCCTTCTCACCATACAATTACTTTTAATTTTCGTATAATACTAACTTTCTCTCTCTCTTTTTTCCCTCTAAAAATCTTAAAATTGATCTCACCTCTAATTTTCTGTTCCCTCTCCCTGCCCTTATTATTAGGTGCCAGCTAGTTGATTCAGACTCATAGTGACCCTACAGGATGGAGTAGAACTGCCCCCAAAGGTCTTTTCCTAGGCTGTAATCTTTGCGGGGAGAAGCTTTGGTGGGCAATGGTTAACAGTTCAGCTGCTAACCAAAAAGTCAGGGGTCTGCGGGAGAAAGATGTAGCAGTCTGAGTCCATAAAGATATTTGTATGTTTGTTTGTTTTTTCATCTTTACGGGAGCAGATCGCCAGGTTTTTTTCTCCTAGAGAGCAGGAGGTTTGAACCACTAACCTTTTAGTTATCAGCCAAGCTCTGAAGGACTGTACCATCAGGGGTCCTTCCCTGCCCTTAGGCATAGTAATCTCCTTTCTTTGCTCTGTTCCCTTCTAGGTGATATCCACCTGCTCAGGACACTGTTTCCGCAGCCCTCCTGGAGTCAGAACAACATTCTATGCCTCTGAGCCCTCCCAAGATGTTCAGGGCTCTTCCTTCATCTGGCATCTTGACACTTGCAAATCATGAATAAAATGTGCATGTAAATTTGGTCTTGATCATTGATAACTATATAGTTATTAAACAGCCTTCTATACCCAGGAGTCAAGCCTATACTGATGATGACAAATGACACCAACCTAATGACCATAGTAATTCACTGTCCTATTTAAAGACATTCTTTAGCAAAGTCAAGGTTAAAATCATGTAATGGAAAAAAAATCAAGGGTGTGATATTATAGTACCTCTACAAACACTTTTGGCCTCTGTCTCAGCTACTAAGAAACATAGCTGTATTTTATATTCATGTAACTTATTTAAATTTTTCCTTTATCATAGTTTTAAAACATTTGAGAAGAGATAGTTTGAAACCTTGTCAGAACTTACTTCAAAACCTTTAGAAAATACAATCTTTACTTTTTAACTCTCAGACAATGAAAATGTTAAATCGAGGCCAACCCCTTTTGTAACTGAAAAGAGTCCATGAGCCAATGCTGTTGTAATTTTCCTGGAGTCTACCATATGTACAAGAAGTAGAATACTTTCAGGTTCTGCTCCATCCCTGTGATCCGTTTGGAATTGAGCCATTGTGATCCACAGTGTTTTCATTGGTTGATTTTTTGGAAGCAGTTCATCAGGCCTTTCTACTTAGTCCATCTTAGTCTAAAGGCTCTGCTGAAACCTGTTCAGTATCCTAACGAGACACAAGCCTCCACGGACAGACCGGTGATGTTCTGACAGACCTGCGTGTGAAGTGCACTGGCTGGAAATCAAACCCAGGTTTCCCACAAGCCAGGTGAGACTTCTACCATTGAACCACTAATGTCCCCATTAGTCCTGTGCTACTATGAATTCACATTTATTAAATAGAAAAAAAGAAAAATCAGATTTCTTAAAAGGAAGTCTTAGAAGATTGCTCGGGCTAGTATTGCCCCAAATTTGTGCAAAGGCTGCTGTTTTCCTGGTAAAGGCTGTGGCCACTTGACTTCCACAGGGGCAAAAAAAAAAAAAAAAATCTGAGTTTTAAAGGGAAAGATTGCGGAAAAAGAAAAGTTCCTTCTGAGATGAGCAGGGGAGAACTATTTAACCTGCCCTCTTTGTAATCATCCTGCATATGAAATGGAAGGGAACTAGGCACATTTTTAAGCACTCCACAGTCTTCTATTCCAAGACCCAGGATGTCTGCCAGTTCCTAAAGGGGAGGGGTCTGGTCCTCGGCTGGCACCCTCTGCTGACCACCAGTGTCATGCACTAGACAGGATTTCATCTGATTAACATATAAACCAGAGGTGAAAGAAATAATTTCATAACCTGCATGCCATGTCGATTTTCAAATTCCTTTCAGTTGCAAGCAATCACCTGCAAAGCTTCCTCCACTCTGACACATTTATTCTTCCTCTTTAGACCATTGCAAAAAATGGCCTGTCCCAAGTATTTACATGCTTTACATACCCTAAAAATATGTAGCTTATTAATGACTGATTTTCCAGCCTCTTCAATAAGCTTTTTTTTATTAGCATGACACTCCTTAACTTACAAGTGTCACACCATCTTCCACTGTCAGTGTCTCCTTTATGATACTTAGTATAAAGATAAAGTGTAAAGAGGGATATAGTATTTATATCCCTCACAATAAGAGAACAGATTGTTTTAAGGTTATAGACCCTTGGTGTGATAAAGAAAGAAGGAACCTTACAAAATGATAAATATTTTCATTAAAAAACTTTAAAACTAAAAGTTCAAAGATATGTTCTCCTCTCTTATATCTTGTCAAAACATGACTTAAGACCCAAAACTAATCTACTTTCAATTTTATTCCATATTTCAGTGCTGTCATAGTACTCAGCAGAGAGTATTGGAATACGATCATTTTTTATTTTGTTGATGTTACCGACAGCTTTATTTCACAAAGCAATCTTATACTATGTCTACCAGTGGCAGGTCACAGAGGTCAAATAGTCTATCCTTACAGGTAGAGAGCTTATTAAATGGCACGTCTATTAAACCCAATGGACAACATAAAGAAACATTTCAGCAAAATACTTTTAACATAGTTCAATGAAGATATGGCTCAAAGGGGTAGTAAATAATTTAAACAGAGACCAATAGGGAATTTGTTATATTTTTACTAGCATCTTCAAAATTATATTTCAAACAAAGTGGTTACAATAGAGAGAAACACAAAAGCATCAGAGAACAGCCCAAGTCTTACAAAGCATACATTGTCAATATTGTCTCCGGCAAATGTTAAGGAATATCAGTCGTTCAGTTCAAACCCAAACATTAATAAATTAACAGTAATAGCACAAAGTTCATTTAAAATAATCTAGGCATAAATGTTATATAATTGTGAACTGAGAGAACAGCTTTTAAAGAATAATCGTCCTGGTTTTTTTTATTGCTTTTGGAAAACAAGTGATCTGTAAATTACTTTTTTGATCATATCTGTTCACAATGAAACTTCACATTTAAGAGGAAAAACTGCATCAGAAGATTGGATTCATAATACAGAAAATACTTCTTTAAATATTACATACTCTTCAGAATGAAAAATCTAAATATGACTCCAAAATATTAGAAAAAAACAATATTAGTTACTGCATATTTGGGATTTTTTTCTTTTGTGATGTCTCTGGTAACTCTTCAGGTATCACAAACCTAACCTGTCACTCTTTTAATCACCCTGTCTCCTGCTGTATATGCTTAACAGTATATACCCAAAAAATTACACTAACAAGAAAAAAAAAGAGAGAGAGAGATCCACAAAAGAGAACTTACCCTCTTATCCTCATAAACAAATAGTAATTTTCAACCAAAACTAACAAACTGAGTCTGTTAATAAGTTCACCATAAATACTGTATCTCTTAATCTTGAAATCAAGTCCCTAGTCTCTTCACAGGAAATTGGGTCCCTGGTATCTTACTAAGAATATAAAGTACTTGATCAAGGGTTATCGGTAGATTTCCCTGGTAGGATAATTAATAAGATCCAGAAACATAAAACACAAGTTGTTAAAGTTTACAATTACCTTCCCTCACAGCATCACTCTAAATGCACTGTCCTTGCTTCAGCATACAGTAAATCATCTACCTAAATGTATTTGCACCCAATCATTTTTTAAAGTCACAATCTTTGTAGTGTCAACTTGTCAAGGGTCAAAGGGAAGAACAGGCAAGATTCCCAAATCAATCTGCTTGTAGAAACTGTCTCATTTCATTTCAAATTACCTGCTGTGGTTGAAGCCAGCTATGGACAAACTGCCTTCCTCCATAAACCATGACAGCACAGGTCGAACTTATGTGATCATTCATAAGGGGCAAGTCCTGCCGGTTCTGTCATTAACTACTTTTAAACGGCTGTGCAGGGTTAAGTGATCTTGCAGGGCAGCCGCTGATATAAATACTGTTTGGACAGTTTAATGTCAAGAGACAAGTCCTCTGGGATTAAAACTGTGTAACCCAATAGAACAGTTGTCGATACAAGGATTAAGGTACTTTGGTATTGTTACTTGCAGTCATGGCTTTACATGTGTTTTGTGTAAGTGACCCCACAGGAGACTCCAAATGTGGTCTGTCTACATGGTGCAAGTTCTAGATGGCATTCTGAGAATATGAAAAATAACTCTGGCATTCAGAGGGCCACTCTTCCAGAAGGTGTTCTTAGAGTGTTTATGTTTGTCCTTGTGATGCTGGCCAGAAAATGAGAGTACAGTGTTGTCTCCACAGCTCTGGGCAAATACCGTGTAGCAGCCCCAGAGCCTTGGGCTTTCAAGACTCATGGTCAAAGGGAAGATCAAAGACCTAATGCTATACACACAATCATGGTACTAAGCTACAACCACTTGTGCACAAAAAAAGTGCCATGATAGAAGAAATAAGATGAAAATAGTTATTCCATTGCCTTTCAAGTACTCATTCCTTAGGCAAACGCTATAATAAGATAACAATAAACAATTAATAAAGAGTTGTGGAGTCAAGTTTGACTCATGGTAACCCGCGTCAGGGTAGAACTGTGCTTTACAGGATTGCCAAAGGCTGATTTTTAGAAAGCAGATCACCAGGGCTTTCTTCCAAGGCACCTCTGGGTGGACTTGGACCTCTAACCTTTCTGTTAGCAGCTGAGCATGTAACTGTCCCACCCAGGGATTCCAAAGATAACATTAGCTAATATTTATTGAGTGCTTACTATGGGTCAGACACTGAACAAAGTGCTTTGCATTCATGGCCTCATTGAAATCTGATAGTGGGCATTCTATTTTTAGCACCACTTCACAGGTGAGAAAGCTGTGGACCAGAACAATTCCTAATTTGCCCCAGTCACACAGCTGGGGGTGATGGAAAATAGGAACAAATATTGAGTCTGCCTCCAGAAATCACACTCCCCCCTAAGATGCTATACCGCCTCCACTATAATTATGTTTCCTGTAAGAAATTCTACTTGCTTCACTTATAAAGTATTTATGATCTACACTGGCTTGATTTTCTTTAACATACATTAGCTGAGTGTGAAAACAGTCTGAATCATTAAAAGAGAAGAGTTGCTGTTACTCAGATAGCCAGAGTAAGTGAAATCACTCTGAGATACAAATGCCTCTATGGGAACAGGAACTTTCCAAAATGTACAAAGAAAGAATAGTTTTAAGGAAATCCATTTCCAAATCCTCAACACCATGTGTTTGTTTTTCTAAAATTGATCTGCCTGAGAAAATATCAGGCCAATTCTCATTTTATAAACTCTTTCCACAACTGCAGCTCTCCAACCTCATTTCAAAAGGCATATCTCTCTCACCCTGACAACCTACACCCCCTCACATGCTGCCCCACCCCAAGGGTGAAAACCTCCACATCTCCAAGTCTACTTATCAGGCACCCAAGTTTCCCTCAACAGTTCATCCCATTAAGAAATGCATTTCCACCAAAATATTTCTGGGTTTGAAAAATATATTTTTTGATCAAATATTCAAATATATTTATGCTACCATAATTTGGAAGAAGTATGTTAACTTTCTACCATTCCTCTGTCAGTTTGTCATACTGTGGTGGCTTGTGTGTTGCTGTGAGTCTGAGGGCTATGCCATTGGTATTTTAAATACTAGCAGGGTAATACATGGTGGACAGGTTTCAGTGGAGTTTCCAGGCTAAGACAGACTGGGAAGAAGGATAGGGCCATTCACTTATGAAAAAAATGGTCACTGAAAACTTTATGAATAGTAGTGAAACACTGTCAAGTATATTATTGGAAAACTTTATGAATAGCTGGGAAACTCTGTCTGATATGGTGCCACAAGATGAGTCCCTCAGGATGGAAGGGAACTCAGAATACAACTAGGGAAGAGTTGCCTCCTCATAGTAGAACTGACCTTAATGACATGGATGGAGTAAAGCTTTAGAGACCTTCATTTGCTAAGGGGCATGACTCAAAATGAGAAGAAACAGCTACAAATATTCATTAAAAATCAGAACACTGAAGGTCCAAAGTATAAATCTAGGAAAATTGGAAGCTCAAAAAATGAATTGGAATGAATAAATATTGATATCCTAGGCATCAATGACCTGAAATAGACTGGTATTGGCCATTTTGAAGCAGACAATCATATGGTCCACTATGCCAGGAATGACAAATTGAAAAGGAACAGCATCATATTCATTCCCAAAAAGAACATTTCAAGATCTATCTTGAAGTATACTGCTGTCAATGATAGGATAATACTCATATGTCTATAGAGAAGACCAGTTAATACTACTATTATTCAAATATATGCAACAACCACTAAAACCAAAGATGAAGAAATTGAAGATTTTTACCAACTTCTGAAGTCTGAAATTGACCAAACATGCAATCAAGATGTGTTGATAATTATGGGTGATGGGAATGTGAAAGCTGGAAACAAAGAAGAATCATCAGTACTTGGAAAATATGGCCTTGGTGATAGAAATGATGCTGGAGATCACATGAAAGAATTTGTAAGAACAATGACTTATTCATTGTGAATACACTTCTTCAACAACATAAACCAAACCAAATTCACTGCCATCAAGTTGGGAATAAATCTTACCAGGGACACAAAATACCTGTACAAAGAAAACTATAAAACACTGCTTCAAGAAATTATAAGATATCTACATAAATGGAAGAACATATCATGCTTATAGATAGGAAGATTGAACACTGTGAAAATGTCAATACTACCCAAAGCAATCTACACATGCAATGCAATCCAATCCAGATGCCATCAACATTCTTTAAGGACATAGAAAAAATAATCACTAATTTTATATGGAAAGGAAAGAGACCTTAGATAAGCAAACTACTACTGAAGAAGAACAAAATAGGAGGTCTCACACTCTTCAAAACCTACTATACAGCCACAGTAGTCAAAACACCCTGGTATTGGTAGACAGATAGACCAGTGGAACAGAGTGGAGAACCCAGAAATGGATCCATCAACCTACAGTCAGCTGATTTTTGACAAAGCGCCAACATCCATTAAATGGGGAAGAGATGTCCTCTTACACAAGTGGTGCTGGTGAAATTGGATATCCATTTGCAAAAAATGAAATGAGATCCATACCTCACACCATACACAAAAACTAACTCCAGATGGATCAAAGACTTAAATGTGAAAGCTAAAATTATAAAATTTATCAAAGTAAACATGAGGTCAAAATGTTTTTGCTGTTTGGTACCATAGAGTTGGCTCCGACTCATAGATACTCCACACACAACAGAAAGAAACACTGCCCAGTCCTGTGCCAGCCTCATAGTCCTTGGCCATGATTGTAGTCACTGTTTCAATTAATATCATTGAGGGTCTTTCCCTTTTTCACTGACCCTCCACTTTACCAAGCATGATATCCTTCTCCAGGGAATGGTCCCTTCTCACAAAAGTAGGAGAGACGAACTCTGGCCCCAAGGTCATTCTGGCTTCACTTCTTCCAGGACAGATTTGTTCATTCTTCTGACTGTCTGGGACTCTCAGGATGCTTTGCCAACACAATTCAAAAGCATCAACTCTTCTTTAGTCCTTCTTATACAATGTCCAGCTTTCACATGCATATGAGGCAACTGAAAACACCATGGCTTGGGTTATGAGCACCTTAGTCTTCAAAGAGCCATCTTTGCTCTTCAGCTCTTGAAAGAAGTTTTTTGCACCAGATTTGCCCAATACAATACATCATCTGATTTCTTGACTGCTGCTTCCATTGGATCAAATAATATGAAATCTTTGACAACTTCAACCATTTCTGCATTTATAGTGATGCTGCTCATCAGTTCAGTTGTGAGGATTTTCAATTTGTTTATATTGAAGTGTAATCCATACCGCAGACTGTAGTCTAATCCTCATCAGTAAATGCTTCAAGTCACTTTCACTTTCAGCAAGCAAGGTTGTGTCATCAGCATATCATAGGTTCTTAATGAGTCTTCTTCCAATCCTGATGCCACATTCCTCTTCATATAGTCCAGTTTCTTGGATTATTTGCCCAACATACAGAATGAATAAATATGGTGGAAGGATACAACCCTGATGCATACCCTTCCTGATTTTAACCATGAAATATTCTGTTGTTCTGTTTGAATGACAGCTTCCTAGTCTATGTACAGATTCCTTGTGAGCACAATTAACTGTTCTGGAATTCTCATTCTTCTCAATGTTATCCATAATTTGTTATGATTCACAGAGTCAAATGTTTTTCATTGTCAATAAAACACAAGTAAACGTTGTTGTGGTATTCTTTGCTTTCAGCCAAAATCAATGAGACATCAGCAATGATATCCCTTGTTCCATGTTCTCTTCTGAATTCAGCTTGCATTTCTGGGATTTCCTTGTCAATATACTGCTGCAACTGTTTTTAAATTATCTTCAGCAACATTTTATTTGTGTATGATAGTAATGATATTGCTTGATAATTTCCACATTATATTCAATCACTTTTCCTTAGAATGGGTACAAATATGGATCTCTTCTAATCAGTTGGCCAGGTACCTGCCTTCCACATTTCTTGGTGTAAATGAGTAAGTGCCTCCAGCATGGCATCTGCTTGTTGAAACATCTCAATGGTTATCCCACCAAAGCCAATTCCTTCAGTGCTGCTTTGATTTCTGTTAATACCATTGGTTCTTGATCATATGCCACCTCTTGAAATAGATGAAAATCAATCAATTCTTTTTAGTACAATGACTCTGTGCATTCCTTCCATCATCTTTTGATGTTTTCTGCATCATTCAATATATTGCCCATAGAATCTTTCAGTATTGCAACTTGAGGCTTGAATTTTTTCTTCAGTTCTCTCAGCTTGAGAAATGCCGAGCACATTCTTCCTTTTTGGTTTTCTAATTCCAGATTTTTGCACATTTCATTATAATAATTGACTTTGTCTTCTCGAATTGCTCTTTATAATCTTCTGTTCAGGTCTTTTATCTTGTCATTTCTTCCATTTGCTTAGCTACTCTCAATTCAAGGCAAGTTTCAGAATCTCTTCTCACATGCATTTTGGTCTTTACTTCCTTTCCTGTCTTTTTAATGACCTTTTTCTTTCTCCACGTATGATGATCTTGATGTCATCCCATAATTCCTCTGGTTTACAGTCATTGGTGTTCAATGCATCAAATCTATTCTTTAGATGGTCTTTAAATTCAGGTGGATATAACTGAGGTCATATTTTGAATCTCATGGATTTCTTTTAATTGTCTTCAGCTTCAACTTGCCCTTGCCTATGAGCAATTGATGGTCTGTTCCACAATCAGCTGCTGGCCTTGTTTTGGCTAAAGATAGTGAGTTTATCCATTGCCTCTTTCCACACATGTAGTCGATCTGATTCCTGTTTATTCCATCTGGTGAAGTCAACATGTATAGCTTCAGTTTATGGTCTTGAAAAAGGTATTTGCAATGAATAAGTTGTTGGTCTTGCAAAATTCTATCATGCAATCTCCAGCATCATTTTTATCATCAAAGCTATATTTCCCAACTACTGGTGATTCTTCTTTGCTTCCAACTTTTGCATTCCAATCACCAGTGATAATGAACATTTCTGGATTGCATGTTTTGTCAATTTCAGACCACAGAAGTTGGTAAAAATCTTCAATTTCCTCATCTTTAGCTTTGGTCTGTAATTTGAATAACAGTCATATTAACTGGTCTTCCTTGTAGAAGTATGGATATCACCCTATAACTGACAGCATTGTACTTCAGGATAGATCTTGACACATTTTTTGTGACAATGAAAGCCATGCCATTTCTCTTCAATTTGTCATTCCCAGCATAGTAGATCACATGGTTGCTGTTGTTGTTGTTAGATGCCATTGAGTCATCTCTGACTCATAGCAACCCTATGCACAGCAGAATGAACACTGCCCAGTCTTGTGCCACCCTCACGATCCTCGCTATACCTGAGCCCATTCTTGCAGCCACTGTGTCTATCCATCTTGGTGAAAGCCTTCCCCTTCCTCATTGACCCTCCACTATACCAAGCATGATATCCTTCTCCAAGGAATGGTTCCTTCTGACAACATGATCAAAGTATGTGAGACAAAGCCTGGCCATTTTCACTTCCAAAGAGCATTCCAGCTGCACTTCTTCCAAGACATATTTGTTAGTCCTTTAAGCAGACCATGATACTCTTAGCATTCTTCTCCAGTACCACAACTCAAAAGCATCAACTTTTCTTCGGTATTCCTTATTCATTGTCCTTCTCTCACATGCATAAGAGGCGATTGAAAATACCATGGCTTGGATTAAGCACACCTTAGTCTTCAAGGAGACATCTTTGCTCTTCATCACTTGAAAGAAGTTTTTTTGCAGCAGATTTGCCCAATGCAATCTGAAGTCTTAACTGCTGTTTCCATTGGTGCTGATTGCAGAACCAAATAAAATGAAACCCTTGACAACTTCAATCTTTTCTCCATCCACCATGAAGTTGTTTATTAGACCAGTTATGAGGATTTTTATTTTCTTTATATTGAAGTGTAATCCATACTGCAGACTGTAGTCTTTAATCTTCATTAGTAAATGCTTCAATCATCCTTACTTTCAGCAAGCAAAGTTGTATCGTGTGCATATCACAGCTTGTTAATGAGTCTTCCTCCAATCCTAATGCCATGTCCTTCTTCATATAATCCATCTTATCAAATTATTTGCTCAACATACAAGTGGAATAAGTATGGTGAAAGGATACAACCATGACACACTCCCTTCTTGATTTTGAACCATGAAGTATCCCCTTGTTCTGTTCAAAAAACAGCCTCCTGGTCTAGGTATGGGTTCCTCATGAATACAATCAAGTGTTCTGGGATTCCCATTCTTCTCAATGGTATCCATAGTCTGTTATGATCCACACAATTGAATGCTTTGGCATAGTCAATAAAACATAAATAAATATCTTTCTGGTATTCTTTGCTTTCAGCCAAGATCC